>NC_064926.1:476656927-476959957 GCF_023897955.1 Schistocerca gregaria
ATCGAGGGAAGATGATTTCCTCTCCAAATTGATTATATCGACGCTGGTCTCACAGTTACGAATAATCCAATACCACTTCTGACCGATATCTGTGCGAGTCTCAACTTTTGCTGGGGAACTGGTTTTTTATCGTACTTAACCATTATTTCTTTTCCTTTATGCTACTGTACATTTACGAAAACATTCGGCACGCTTATTACACAAAAATATGTAAGCTATAAAAAGCTAATCCCCCACGTATCTTTGCATTTAACTTACACAGACTCGAACAAAAATAATTATTATAAACGCAAATTATATTTTATCATAATGCATGAACCTCTACTTTTCTAATATACAAGAATGTCTCAGTATAGTTGAATGTAACCTCTCTGACAATTGTCTTTAGTGTATTAAGGTTTTTGGCCGTAAGTGGATACCATGTGAGGCAATCTGTGTTGAAAGATTGTTGTGGTTATAGCTCCACTCCTTTAAGTCTTGTTTCTAAACAGTCCTGTGAAATTATGGTACACGTGCAATGTGAATGATAAATAAACAAATATGATTTCAGGAGCTACGTGAATTTATGTTACTTGGAATATGTTCGCATTCAAGAACAACGTCGAAATCAACCAGCAATAGTAAAACAATTAGTTTTCAGTCATTTACAAAGCAACACCCGGACCTCCATATTGAAAAGTTCTGATAAATGAATTTTAGCCCCTGGGTCACTGAAGCCGTCAAAAAGTTAGTAGAAATCAATATTTTACGTAACTGCCACTCAACGGATAACTTTTATTTTGCCAGAATCACTAAAGATGCAATTTATACATTTTTCCGACTATTGTCAGTATCACCATTGTGACCCGCAGGTATATCTTACAAAACGTCGTCTAAACGTTTTTCTATTTTGCTACTTACTTTTACCCTTTCGAATCGGCATTTATCCTGATGAGATCAGTATCAGAAAATTGGTGTTGTGCACAAATTACCGAACATATATTTTGTGGCATTTCTGCGCAGTCAATAGAAACTCCCAAGAATGGTATTAATTAATCAAATTAAAACCAAAATAAATTATGATGCAGGTGTCAACTCTTGAAATGTATACTCTGGAGCCCAAATAGCTTCTTGTAGCATTAATTATTATCCATGGCTTGATATGAAAAGTGGTAGGTCAAGGAGGTGTGAGGTGCGGGGTAGAGTGTACTTGCCTTTCTGATATACACTTTGCGATTAAAAGTATCCGGACGCCCACAAAAACGTAAGTTTTTCGTATTAGGTGCATTGTGCTGCCGCCTTGTGCCAGGTACTCCATATCAGCAACCTCAGTAGTCAGTAGACATCGTGAGACAGCAGAATGGGGTGCTCCGTGGAACTCACGGACTTCGAAAGTGAATAGGTTATTGGGTGTCATACGTCTGTCCACACTGCTAAAGATCCCTAGGTCCACTGTTTCCGATGTGATAGTGAAGTGGAAACGTGAGGGGACACGTACATCACAAAAGCGTACAGACCTCGACAGCACCGGCTAGATGGCGCTGTCGTCTGTGTCTCTCGTAGTGCCAACTTGAGAAACTATTTGGCTCTGAGCACTATGCGACTTAACTTCTGAGGTCATTAGTCGCCTAGAACTTAGAACTACCTACACCTAACTAGCCTAAAGACATCACACACATCCATACCAAAGGCAGAATTCGAACCTGCGACCGTAGCGGTCGCTCGGCTCCAGACTGTAGCGCCTAGAACCGCAGGGCCACTCCAGCCGGCTGAGAAACTATTCTGTGGGATCGTTGCTATCGATACCACAATCATCATCATCCTTTTCTGCTTGCGGGTTCGCCTCTCGTGACATACAGTGGTCACTTCTACAATGCATTCACGTGTCCGTATATTTTCGATCACATAGTGTACGAGTACTTCGTCTGACTCACCAAGTATCCACTTTACCGTTACGTTTATTGTATACTGAGTGCCTGTTAACGGAAAACACTGCGAGGTCTCGATCGCAAATTCTTAATACGAACAGTAGTTCATACTGCCGCTTTGTTAAAGACATACAGAAAATATTAGGCTGGTGCATGAGTTTGTAGCGTTTTTGTTTTGCATGTTTGTATTCCGGTTGCTATGGGTTTATTTATCGATTGTCTTGACAACATTTATTTGCAAATCACTGTTACTATTGGAGTCTACATGTTTTCATTCTGTCATCTGGAAATAGTGAGTGGAGCTGTGGACGCTGGAAAATGGAGTGTCAAAGGGAGAAATCGGAACATTTCCAGCTTATTTTGTGTTTGCCTTCAGTAGAGGGGTGACAGCATCCAAGGTAGCGAGAAACATTTGCGCCGTATTTGGGGATAATGACAGTGGAGAGAGCAAGGAAGAAAATAGTTTTCTAGTTTTAAGGAGGATTATTTCGACATTAGTGACAGTATCCATATCCATGAAGACCTTGGGGGTTTCAACAAGATCGTTTGAACGCATTAATCCACAATAACACTGTAACACTTATATCCATTAGCAGCAGGTTTGCGCTGGATTAGCCGAGCGGTCTTAGGCGCTGCAGTCATAGACTGTGAGGCTGGTCTCGGCGGAGGTTCTAGTCCTCCCTCGGGCCTAGGTATGTGTGTTTGTCCTTAGGATAATTTAGGTTAATTAGTGTGTAAGCTTAGGGGCTGATGATCTTAGTTAAGTCCCATAGGATTTCACACATACCAGCAGCAGGTTTATATTAGGTTACTGTGTATCTACGATTATGGAGTGTGTGTTCTTTGTTAGTTACGGTCATTCATTTCTGACAGGGAATTTAAAGTTTGTGACGTTTATATGGAAAAAGATAAAAGATTGTTTAAAATAATGAAATTTTTTAATGTGTGTATTTTTATAAGAAAAACAATGTATGTTGGTTCATGCTTAGGGTACTTGCATTGTAAAATGTAATAGAAGTAGTGAAGTCCCTCCGCAACGGAAGCAGTATGGAGCGATATAAAAGGTGCTTTTGGCGGTCGAAATGGGCGGATCCTTGGTGTGAACGGTACGCAGTCAGTGGCCAGCCGTTGCACGGTAAACATCGATGGTGCCAAGGGAGTCGTCGAATTGTTCGTATAGATGGTTGTTGTCTTGCAAAGATCCCCGTCTGTTACCTCAGGGATCGAGACGTGGCTGCACGATCTGTTACAGCCATGCGGATAAGATGCCTGTCATCTCGACTGATAGTGATACGAGGCCGTTGGGATCCAGTACGGCGTTCCGTATTACCCTCCTGAACCCACTGATTCCATATTCTGCTAACAGTCAGTGGATCTCGACCAAGGCGAGCAGCAGTGTTGCGATACGATAAACCGCAATCGCGATAGGCTACAATTCGACCTTTATCAAGGTCGGAAACGTGATGGTACGCATTTCTCCTCCTTACACGACGCATCACAACAACGTTTCACCAGGCAACACCGGTCAACTGCTCTTTGTGTATGAGAAATCGGTTAGAAACTTTCCTCAAGACAGCACGTTGTAGGTGTCGCCACCGGAGCCAACCTTGTGTGAATGCTCCGAAAAGCTAATCATTTGCATATCACTGCATCTTCTTTTTGTTGGTTAAATTTCACGTCTGTAGCACTTCATCTTCGTGGTGTAGCGATTCTGATGGACAGTAGTGTATATTTCCAAATTGATGTGCCTAATTGTGTTGGCGACCGTTCATTTTTTTTCATTCGTATATGAATTTTACTACTCTCATTAAACCCCAGAGTTAAAGTCTGTTTAGTTTTCCTATTAACTGCACTATATTCCAAATTATAGTCCGATACCCTTATCCGTTAGACAAAGACGCGGTCAGACTTCTAAAGAGAGTAACATTAATTTGTGTCAGGGCAAGTTAGTGTTATAATAGCAATCAGAACTGACAAATATGAAGAACTGAGATCATTCCACCAACGTGCGACATTTGCATGCAACGAGGAAGTTTCAGAAATCGGATGTATGGGCACAGCAAGCTCTAAGACAAAATCACAAAAATTTGCGGGTGGTTACATGTGCATCTCTGCTTGCTCGCCATTAGTTGTGAACAACACCAACCATTCATATCCTTTATGCTAAGATACAGAATAGAAAGGAATGGTTGAGCCCAAACAAAGCAGAAATCCCCGTGTAAAGACCTACGCGCATCCACATATGTTATGCATCTGGAGAAACAGGTACGGTGTGATGTAGTATGAAACGATTACCCCGGGCTGTAACGATCACTACAAACGCCCGGCCACATTCTGCTAGACTGACAAAAAACGCTAATCCTATGAAGGAATTGAGTTGGAAGGTCATTCCGCACCCACGTTATTCACCTGATCTTGCCCCCTCAGATTTTCACCTTTTGTGCTCTCTGTCGAATATCCTTCAAGGAACGTCCTTTCCGGATGAAAATGCGCTCCGAACATGACTCGAAGAATTCTTCGCCTTAAAACCATGTGATTTCTACAGACGTGGAATGGAAAAGTTACCCCAATGTTGACAGACGGTTGTGAATAGTGAAGAAGATTATGTTATTGATGAGTAAAGTCTCTGTTATGTTTATCTGTTGTGCTCATTATACTTATAGAAAAACACTACGAACTTATGCACCAACCTAATAGAATCAGTAAGTCTTTAACGGGCGTGTGGACTACACGCTCTGCCAAATTACGGTCTCGCCGGCAGTCTGTCAGGCTGTGCAAATGCCGGGAATACCTGTGCGGGCTGCGACCGGATGCTGGCGCGTTCCTGGCCGGAATGAAATGTTGCGCTGTTGTAATGAAACCGGCGTTCCTGGGGGTCCAATACCGGCCGGAGCTGTCCGCGTCAACGGCCGAGCGCCATCTACCGGCACTCCGCCACGTGCTACAGCCGACTGACGAGCTCACACGTGGATTTATGCTTCAGCGCAGGACAACCACTGCTGCAAACTGCTACTGAATAACTCGTGAAAGGTAGTCGTGCTTGTGGACGTGGGACACTGGCTGACAATATAAATAATGGAAATGCACCACCGCAGCAATATTTTCAGAGTGTCTAATACAAGGACGACTACTTCCAACGCTACATTTAAATCGTCAGTGCCTGTGTCTAATAACTGATGTAAGACTAAGGTATCCAAATGTTTTAAAATCGTTAAAAGAACAAATCTCTATCAAATTAGCCTTTGAGTGTTTACATCAACACAGCACCGTTTCCATTCTACGTCGGTTTCAGTTCAGATTTGTGACGCGTCCACGTCAGCTGAGGGAGAGAGAAAAGTCTCATAGTTGCGTGTCCTGGCATGTAATAGGGTAGACAGGAAGCAGTATAACGTGTACTATGTCAGACAGTCACCTGATGTCATTTAGCGTCTGCCTTGCTACGAGACTCCTGTAGAGACTGAGAAGATCTGCTGCACTAGAAATCGAAGAGACACCAGGTGGGATGGAGTGTGGTTCAGATGGCTCTGAGCACTATGGGACTTCAGTCCCCTAGAACTTAGAACTACTTAAACCTAACCAACCTAAGGACATCACACACATTCATGCCCGAGGCAGGATTCGAACCTGCGACCGTAGCGGTCGCGCCGTTCCAGACTGTAGCGCCTAGAACCGCTCGGCCACCCCGGCCGGCCGATGGAGTGTGTATACCAGAACATGCTTCATAGATACAAAGTCTGTTTCAACGTTGGTGGTCGCCACATCTAGTCCCTGCTGTTATGCATCAGTACTGTTCTGTACACACAGTATGCTGGGTTCTTTTTTGTTTTGGAATAATGTAAACACTTAATATAACAAGTGTTAATACAAAACATGTGCCTAAGTGACTTTCCTAACATCATATATATAGACAGTGTCGTTCATTGATACTACAAAGAACGAAACTAGTCTAACTTAAAGGGGGAAAACCAGATGGATCTATGGTTGGCCCGCTAGATGAGGCTGCCATACGTTAAATGGATATCAACTGCGGTTTTTAAACAGGAACCCCCAATTTTTATTACAAATTCGTGTAGTACGTAAAAAAATGTGAATGTTTTAGTTGGACCACTTTTTTCGCTTTGTGATAGATGGCGCTGTAATAGTCACAAACGCGTAAGTACGTGGTATCACGTAGCATACCGCCAGTGCAGACTGTATTTGGTTCGTGATACATTACCCGTGTTAAAATTGACCGTTTACCAATTGCGGAAAAGGTAGATATAGTGTTGATGTAAGGCTACTGTGATCAAAATGCCCAGCGGGCGTGTGCTATGTATGCTGCTCGGTATCCTGCACGACATCATCCAAGTGTCAGGACCGTTCGTCGGATAATTACGTTATTTAAGGAAACAGGGAGTGTTCAGCGACATGTGAAACGTCAACCACGACCTGCAACAAATGATGATGCCCAAAAAGTTGCTGTCGCGGCTAATCCGCACATCAGTAGCAGACAAATTGCGCGAGAATCGGGAATCTAACAAACTTCGGTGTTAAGAATGTTACATCAACATCGATTACACCCGTATCTTGTTTCTATGCACCAGGAATTGCATGGCGACGACTTTGAACGTCGTGTACAGTTCTGCCACTGGGCACAACAGAAATTATGGGACGATGACTTTTTGCACACGTTCTATTTAGCGACGAAGCGTCATTCGCCAACAGCGGTAACGTAAACCGGTATAATATGCACTATTGGGCACCGGAAAAACCACGATGGCTAAAACGAGTGGAACATCAGCGACCTTGGCGGGTTAATGTATGGTGCGGCATTATGGGAGGAAGGATAATTGGCCCCCATTTTATCGATGGAAATCTAAATTGTGCAAAGTATGCTGATTTCCTATGTAATGTTCTACCGGCGTTACTACGAAATGTTTCATTGCATGACAGAATGGCGATGTACTTCCAACATGATGGATGTCCGGCACACAGCTCGCGTGCGGTTGAAGCTGTATTCAATACCATATTTCATGACAGGTGGATTAGTGTCGTCGAAGCACCATACCATGGCGCGCACGTTCACCGGGTCTCACGTTCCAGGATTTCTTTCCGTGGGGAAAGTTGAAGGATATTTGCTATCGTGATCCACCGACAACGCCTGACAACATGCGCCAGCGCAACCTCAATGCATGTGCGAACATTACGGAAGGCGAACTACTCGCAGTTGAGAGGAATGTCCTTACACGTATTGCCAAATGCATTGAGGTTGACGGACATCATTTTGAGCATTTATTGCATTAATGTGGTATTTACAGGTAATCACGCTGTAACAGCATGCATTTTCAGAAATGATAAGTTCACAAAGGTACATGTATCACAATGGAACAACCGAAATAAAATGTTCAAACGTATCTACGTTCTGTACTTTAATTTAAAAAACATACCTGTTACCAACTGTTCGTCTAAAATTGTGAGCCATATGTTTGACTATTACAGCGCCATCTATCACAAAGTGAAAAAAGTGGTCCAACTAAAACATTCATATTTCTTTACGTACTACAAGAATATGAAATAAAAAATGGGGGTTCCTGTTTAAAAAACGCAGTTGATATCCGTTTGAACTATGGCAGTGCCATCTAGTGGGTCAACCATAGCGCCATCTGGTTTCCCCCTTCAAGCTAGACAAGTTTCGTTCTTTGTATTTTTTTTCGTTTGACGCTTATTTCGTGAGATTTTTGGCCCGGTTACGATCAATGGACCACACTGCATACATCAACATAGCACCATTTCCATTCTACGTCGGCTCCAATTCAGATGTGTCACGCGTCCACGTCAGCTGAGGGTGACAGGAAAGTCTCAGAGTTGCTTGTCCTGGCATGTAATACGGTAGACAGGAAGTAGGATGACGTGTGCTATGTCAGACAGTCGCCTGATGTCATTTAGCGTCTGCCTTGTTACGAGACTCCTGTAGAGACTGAGAAGATCTGCTGCACTAGAAATCGAAGAGACACCAGGTGGGATGGAGTGTGTATACCAGAACATGCTTCATAGATATAATGTCTGTTACAGCGTTGATGGTCGCCACATCTAGTGCCTGCTGTAATGCATCAGTGCTGAGAAATGTTTTATAGTGGCTCTGGGCACTATGGTACTTAACAGCTGCGGTCATCAGTCCCCTAGAACTTAGAACTACTTAAACCTAATTAACCTAAGGACATCACACACATTCATGCCCGAAGCAGGATTCGAACCTGCTACCGTAGCAATCGCACGGTTCCTAACTGTGCGCCTAGAACCGCGAGACTACCGCGGCCGGCTTTGTAATAGTAATCGTACGTGTAGTTATTAGCTTGTGCGGGAAAGGTGCAAACTTCTAAGGTAACTATTGGCTTATTTCAAAGCTTTCCGGGCATAAAACAATACGGTGTCCAATAATTGTGAATTTTAAAAAGAGCCAAATATCAAACATGATCCAACTGAAAAATATTCGGTGATACATAAAATACGTAATACGAAAAGGTCGTAAAAGTAGTGTAAGGTACGCAGAATGACAGCAAGGAACCCACATAGTGAAGATCAGCCGCAAGCTAAGTATAAATGCATAACAACGTACGTCAATCGGTCCCGAATATAGACTGGTCGCCATTTACGCATGAATTGTTGTCCGCTACGAGCAGATACAACAACAAATAGATAAACTTGTAATAATTAAACACTAAATAAATAACAAGTAAGCTAACGCAAGCAACAGCTTCCAAACAATAGATGACAATCGAAGGGCGAAAATGAGCAGTCTAGTACTAGGGGTCAGTTCTTCATGCACTATCCTGCACAATGTTTGGTACAGACGACCACTAAGAAACAAAAGTAACAACCTGATCTAAAGCCCCTGGTTAATATAAAAGAGACGTCAATAATTGTGAATACTAATAAACAAAAGCCGGCCGCTGTGGTTATTTTTAAATTAATCAACCCCGCATACAATTAGTACACGAATAAGGATAACGTTATTTCAGTATACACTAGAGAACATTCCTGTAGTAGTCATTTACAGACAAGCATAAATAAATGGAAAATAAAAATAAAAATGATAATCCGGCTTCCAACACAGAACGCAGCAGTCTGAAGCCGCTACGCTAGCCACTGTGGCATCGCTTCTGTTAAACCATTTTATCGCTAAAATGCACATAAAGTACCTCAGAAATGGCCGAATATCTATGGTTAAGCCGAGACAAGTGTTCATTTATTTTGACCCCTCTTCCCCTGTGTAAAATTTCTGGGAAATCGAGTTATGGCACGTGCTGTCTTCTCGTAAGACCTTACCTAGAAGGGCGTTCCAGGATTCGCGCATCTGCTAACCCTGTGCTCATTCCCTGAGTGTGGGGCTACTTTGACTTTTGACCCTTTAGGTATCAAGTCTTTACTACTGTTCAACCCTTTCTCATGCAAGCAATCAACGAAATAAAACAAAATCTCACGAATGGGATTGTGAGGATACAATGATAAGACTTTGTAAGTACGCTGTTTAGGTTTTTATATTGGTAACACCATGTAGCACTCTATATGAGAATCACTGGCTGTGCTGTGTGCAGTCTGTGGCTGGGTGGCATTGTTGTAATATTCGCCGTTGTAGTGTTGGGCTGTTGGCTGTTATCAGCGCATGGCGTTGCGCAGTTGGAGGTGAGCCGCCAGCAGTGGTGGATGTGGGGAGAGAGATGGCAGAGTTTTGAAATTTGTAAGAATGGATGTCATGAACTGCTACATATATTATGACTATTAAGGTAAATACATTGTTTGTTCTCTATTAAAATCTTTCATTTGCTAACTATACCTATCAGTAGTTAGTGCCTTCCGTAGTTTGAATCTTTTATTTAGCTGGCAGTAGTGGTGCTCGCTGTATTGCAGTAGTTCGAGTAACCAAGATTTTTGTGAGGTAAGTGATATGTGAAACGTATAGGTTAATGTTAATCAGGGCCATTCTTTTGTAGGGATTTTTGAAAGTCAGATGGCGTTGCGCTAAAAATATTGTGTGTCAGTTTCAGCACAGTCATGTATAAATTTTTCTAAGGGGACATTTCATATGTCGACCCTTAGCCGAGGATACCTCACTGGAATCTTCCGATTTTTTTCTTGTAGTATGTGTAATTAGTGTAGCTTTTGTTTATTGCTAGCGCGTAATTGTAGAGAGAATCTCCTTTGTAGTTGTAATCTTTCATTGTTGTACAGTAAAACAGTTGTGGCATGCATGTAGATTTGCACCAAGTATTTCGCAGCTGCGCTTGAATTAACTAGATATTATTTTCTATGTTATGTGTTCTCTTATTTTTGCTCTTCAAATTCTGTTTTTCTGTGTTGTCGTTTGAAATATTGTGACAATAATGGCGTGTGAAAAACGTAATACTAGGCTCCAAAGTAAAACTGAGAAATGACAGTGAAGACGAAAGCAGTGTGTTAGCGCCACCATGCAATGAATTAACTAATGTTCAAAGTAGTAATTTGGTAATAGTGGATAGGGAAATGGAGCGGGCTGCAAATAATGGTGTAGGCAGTGAAACAATTAGTGAACAGGGAAGCATTATCGATCTATCGGTCGGCAACAGCTCGCGTCAGGAATCCGAAATGACAGGACACAATCTAGGAAATACTGTGCATTCAGGTTTTGCGTCCTCACCGTTTTCTCAAATAAGTCGAGACACATTTTCTGCTTCTCAAAATGTGAATGTTGCCGGTGCAAATGCACTGCCGAAAAGCATAGAGGAACAGATTCCAGACACTAATACATTATTATTGCAATTAATGCAACAAATGAAACAAAATCAGAGACAAACACAGCAACAGTTAGACACAATGGAACAAAATCTTCAAAAGTTAGACACAATGGAACAACACCAGAGACAAACACAGCAACAGTTAGAAACAATGGAACAAAATCTTCGGAAGAACAACACCAGAGACAAACACAGCAACAGTTAGAAACAATGGAACAAAATCTTCGGAAGTTAGACACCACACTTGAACAAACACGTGAAGATTTAACTACTGAGTTACATAACATTGAATCGAAATGTCAAAAAATCTGTAACGACGTAAAAACACAAATTTGTGAGCATTTTCAACCTATTTTTTCGCGGCATGAAAATGCATTACAGAATCACGAAGCAGCCATAAAAGAACTGCAAACTATTGTTCGTGAAAATCACGACACCTTGCAAGCTAAAATGGACTCAGTTGCATCCACAGAGTCGGTTACGCAACTTGCAAGAACTCAGGAAAACTTAAAGGACACAGTAGATTCGATTTCGACACAAATGGACCCACTGAAACTTGGTGCAGAAAAACACACTGAGGAAATGTGCTCACTATCGGAGAAAGTAGCCGAACTTTCGGATCAGTTCACTAATTTATCTGCAAAGGAAGATGATCATCTGAATGACACAAGACCTGTAGCCATCACTGACATAGAAGAGTATGAACAAATTAAGAAATTCAAACAAAATCAGAATCAAATTAATACGCAATACAAAAGAGAAATCCGAGAAGTACAAGATCAGTTGACGCAGGTAATACAAAAATTACATACTTCAGAGGACACTCGCGCTCCAACACGGGAAGAGGAACTTAGAAATACGGAAAAGCCACAAATTAATAACACAGGTCATTTCGGAAATCATGAAAGAAATTGGAAAGGTGCACCGAATTTTGAGATGGAACCGCCGACACGACGTAACAATGACCGATATGCTACTCGCCGACATGATGATTTTGACTGTAAGCTGTTCATTACTGCACGTAAATTCAAAACATTTAAGAATTCTGGCAACGACATTCATCCACAAGCGTGGCTCCATCAATTCTCTCATTGTTTTCCTCCCAACTGGTCATTAAAGCACAGATTAGAATTTATGTGTGGCTACTTGGAGAATGAACCAGCTGTAAGAATGCGATCGGTCATTCACGATTGTCACAGTGAAGGAGAATTTTATCATGCCTTCCTCTCAGCATATTGGTCTCAAGCTACACAAGACCGAGTAAAACATAGTATCATAATGATGAAACATTTCGAACAATCTGAATTTTCCAGTCTTGTCAAATATTTCGAAGACATGTTACATAAGAATCAGTATCTTTTAAACCCATACAGCCCATCAGAACTCATCCGCATTTGCTTAATTAAATTACCTGAACATT
The DNA here is from genome assembly GCF_023897955.1 of Schistocerca gregaria. Lineage (NCBI taxonomy): Eukaryota > Metazoa > Arthropoda > Insecta > Orthoptera > Acrididae > Schistocerca > Schistocerca gregaria. The sequence continues at coordinate 476,669,005 of NC_064926.1, forward strand.
TATGACAGATTATTTTAGCAGGATGATGCAAAGACGACACTGAAGCTTTTCAGGGACTGTTACAAGAACTGGAAATTGAAACTGACAATCGCGGAACGCGAAAATAGGAGCACAACAATTACAGGTCACTCCTGTCACAATTCCGCGATGACAGAAATAATACACAAGGCTATTCGTACAACGTAAATCGTGACCAAAACAGACACCAACCGTATGACAACCGTTGGCAGAGTAGTAATAATTACAGGGAAAGATCACCTGTCCGCGGTAATGACTATCACAGAGACAATCAGAGAAACAGACAATATGGAAACCAAAATAATTATTATCAAGGGCGACAGAATAACTTAAGACGCAACGCAATCTGACTTTCAAAAATCCATACAAAAGAATGGCCCTGACTAACATTAACCTATACGTTTCACAAATCACTTACCTCACAAAAATCTTGGTTACTCGAACTACTGCAATACAGCGAGCACCACTACTGCCAGCTAAATAAAAAGATTCAAACTACGGAAGGCACTCACTACTGATAGGCATAGTTAGCGTATGAAAGATTTTAATAGAGAACAAACAATGTATTTACCTTAATAGTCATAATATATACAGCAGTTCATGACATCCAGTCTTACAAATTTCAAAACTCCGCCATCTCTCTTCCCACGTCCACCACTGCTGGCGGCTCACCTCCAACTGCGCAGCGCTATGCGCTGTTAACAGCCAACTACACAACACTACAACGGCGAATATTACAACAATGCCACCCAGCCACAGACTGCACACAGCACAGCCAGTGATTTTCATATAGAGCGCTACATGGCGTTACCAATAAAAAAACCTAAACAGCCTACTTACAACTTGCTTATTACATTACTACCCACTGCGAAAGTGAAGAATCCTTCTAGGACATTTTGAATAAAATGAGCAAGTACAGAAAGTAGATTGTGGGTAATTCAAAGATAGGTGAAAGTATTGTGGAGTGGCAGAAAAAAAATTTGCGATAAACTAACCAAACTTACAGACCATGTAATACATAAAATGTAATAATTTTGCTACTTTGGAACCAAAAATAAGTATAATGAACCAAGCCAGAAGTACTTGTGAAGCGGAATAGTACAGGTAAAAGGAGTACTCCTCGCCAAAATTATTGATATCAAGCATATGCTTCAATCTCAGTAAACATTCTCTGTGAATGTATGCCTAGAGCTGAAAATTTTACAGTTGTGAATCACGGTCCGTGAGAAAACCGGAAAAAGACATGTATAAAACCTTCATCTCCATCACAACAGGCGAGTGAAGAGAGGACCGTATCTAGTCAATACAGAACCTCGAGTAAGAACCACATCTAACATTTTTTCCGTAAGTTAAGTCATCGTCGTCGTCATCATCGTCATCGTCATCATCAGATGACAGTTTATTGGCGCAAAGACTGATGATCAGCCGGCCGAAGTGACCGAGGGTTTCTAGGAGCTGCAGTCTGGAACCGCGCGACCGCTACGGTCGCAGGTTCAAATCCTGCCTCGGGCATGGATGTGTGTGATGTCCTTACGTTAGTTAGGTTTAAGTAGTTCTAAGTTCTAGGGGACTGATGACCTCAGAAGTTAAGTCCCGTAGTGCTCAGAGCCATTCGAACCGTTTTTGACTGATCATCAGGAACTTTGTCATCATCTCTCCTCCTATTTCCGGTTCACCAGTTAACTTTTTAGTGACGACGCACACTGGATCTTCCTGTGGATACGCATACTATTTTGGTACTTGACTTTCATCCGTTATCAGGACGTTTGTGAACAATTAATTTGATTATGAACTAATTTTGGTTTCTATCTAATGGATGCCTAGTTTTTGTTTTGATACACCTATTTGGATGGGATCTTTTTGACAGAACTCAGTAACTGAAAATAAGAACCTCATTTCTATTGCTTTGATCTGTACGATATATCGCCCATGTCTCACTCACAGATAAACCAGATGAGCCAGTTACTGTTTTGTTGACCTGCATTTTTGTTTATCTTATGCATTCCATTCTAAGCGTCCTATCAATTGTGCCACACACCATAGAGGAAGTCCCTCAGTCGTATTGGTGCATAAAATTATGCTTATGAAATTTCGCAGGTATCACCTGATTTGTTGTCATATTTTTGATAGTGATTTTTCATGGAATGAGTTCTGTGCCTCAAAATGCCATGATCTGTCCTTCTCATGTCGAGATTTTGCAGCTCTGTATTTTAGAAATTTCGTCTGGCAGTTGAGAACGGATTTCTTCGGGTCATACACCAAAGTTGATAAATTTGCTTCGTTTTATGTGAATAACAAGGTAATCGCTGTTTTCTGATAACTTAGCTGAATCTCACCAGTTACTACTATTACTATGGGGAGATTAGTTTGAGCAATGATGCGTATCAAAACAGTTGCCCATATCTACTTTGTGCTCCAATGACACTGGTTGTAAACCTCCGGTAGTCGCCTGTTAAAAACTGCTGTTAAGAGTCAATCAGAATCTTCGGATGGAGAGTGGAGTTCTTCGCCTACAGTATTATCGAAAAACTCCACTTTTAGTCTGTTAACGTCTGCGCTTGTCATAAAACACGTATAAAAATGAAATTCGTGGAATGATTCTTTCGACACTTGGCAGTAAACAGGGTTTTATAGCACCGAAGATGGAAATGAAAACATTTTTCGTGTACCAACATGCCGCAGCCATTATTACCTGGAGTGGCGATCCACTGCTATGTATTGCGCTAACACAGCTTGGTCTGCTATGTTGACATCGTGACAGCGGCAAAAACAGAGTGGAGATTCAATTTAAGATACATTTTCTTTCCAGTACTATTCCATTTATTTTCTCTGAGTTCGAGTTTGTCTATAATGGAAAGGTTTCAAAACAGGTTTGAGATTACGAAGTGGGAGACCGTTATGCTCTATTAATGACTAGGGAACGGGTTTCTTGTCAGATGGATCACAACGTATCATCTTCCAGTGACAGTCACTCAAAGACATTTTTCTCTGGGTTTCGCTGAAGAATGATACGACCACTACTACTCATGTGGTAAACTCTTGTGGAAAATAAAAAACGAATAACTGTAATGATGTTAAGCAGAAAAACTATATTTGTTAGACACAAAGTTGACACAGTCGTCAACGAGTTTCAGAAGGTGTTCGATACAGCTTCCGCACTGTTCCTTAATGAGCTCATTACATGTGTACGGAAGATCTGACCAGACGTGTGATTGAATTGAAGAGTTCCTAGAGAACAGAAGTATGTTGTTCTTAGTGATGAGAAATTCTCAGACTTCAAAGCAGCTTTCGGCGTACAACCCCCCCCCCCCCCCCCCCTAGTGTAATTGGACCATTACTGTTCATAGTATAGGTAAACCACCCAGTGGAAAACGTTGGGATCTCTACGAGACTGTTCATACATTATGCTCTTGCATATAGAGAAGTCGTAACGCTAGAAAACTGATACAAAATGCACGAAAAACTGCAAAAGATGAATGCGTCCTACAAGGATTGAATGAAAATAAGCATATTTCAAGTATTCCAAACAAATAGGTAAAGGAACTTTGTTTGATAACGCGACTGCTGTGCACTGCGTGGAGACATTCACATCCACGTTCCTGGTCTATACGTACGATGGGTTTTACACCACAATGACCATTTGCAACTAAACGTAGCAAAGGTAGATGCCAAACTGAGATTCTTTAGGAGGCTTCTCATCAATTGTAGACCACCGTCGAAAAAAGTTGCTTACAGAGCCTTAGTTCGACTGACAAATGTTACTTCTTAGTAAGGAGCCGTCACCAGGTAGGAGAGATAGACTAAAGGGTGGAGATCCAAAGAAGAGGAGTGATTTCATCACCGGTTAATTTGTTAAGAGCGAAAACCCAACGCAGATGTTCGTCCAACTCCCCTGGCAGTGACAGTACCTTGTCCAATATTTCACAAGCTGCGACATAGTAGCGAATATAAACAGTGACCCAGGTATTGTCAAATGTTTTTTTTTATTCCAGTCTTTGAAAACAATATAAAGTCCTTCGATGATGTCCGGTTTCAGTCAGTAATGACCATCTTCAGATCTGTTCTACGCCATGTCCTAATGTGATAAAGCCGCAATGGAGTCGTGAAAACATATAAATACACTAAGCAAAGCATCGTCACGTAGAACTAAAATATGGAGTAAAATAAGCCCTATCACAGTCATTTTGCAACTGGCGTTACTGCACAATATTTTACATCATATTTTATTTCTACGAGACGATCCTTTGCTGAGTGCATTTATAGGTTTTCACGATGCCATTACGGCTTTATCACATTAGGACATGATGTAGAAGAGATCCGAAGCTGGTCATTGATGACTGAAACCGGTCATCGCCGAAAGACTTTATATTTCACCAAAGACTGGAATAAAACAGTTGATGGCCAATATTCTTGTAAAAGTGATCTAAGGAAGAATAAGGAAGGAAGGAAGGACGCAAGGAAAATGGGTTCAACGTCGTGTCGACAAGGAACTGATTAGAGACGGAACACAAGCCCGAATTGGCAGGGATGGGGATCGAAATCGGCCGTCTCTCTTTCAAAGGAACAATCCCGGCATTTAGGGAAGTCAGGGAAAACCTAAATCTGGGTAGCCAGAAAGGGATTTGGACCGCCGTCCTCTCGAATACGAATCCAGCGTGCCAACCAATGCCTTACCTCGCTGGGTACGGATGCTACTGCTACCGTTACAACCACTAATACAAGAGAGATATTTTGTATCACAGTGTAATTCTCAGGGACGATCAAAAAGTTTCCGTATGGGAGCGTTGATGCATCATAAATGCGGGTCTATACGTACCAACGTGTAGGCAAGGGATTAGCGAGCAATTCGTGTCTTTCTGACGAGACTGCATTAAATACGGAAAATTGAATTACGACCGACATTATTACCAAACGCATGCAAACAGGATCAATGCACTGTTATTCTTTTCTTGGCCGCCGAAAGACAAACACCGGTAGACATCCGTCGGAGAGTGAAGAATGTGTGTGGGGCAGAATGTTCGTCGGAAACCTCTGTTGTGGAAAGTCATTGCTTTATGATAACATACGTTCCCAAATCGCAACACGAAATTGCGTCATCTCAAGCGGGAGACACTCGAGAGCGCGCCCTATAGTCCTGATCTCTCTCCAGACGTTTGTCACGCCTTCGGTCCCTTAGAGAAGGGGTTGAGGTGTCGGACGAGGATGTGTAGCAGGCAGTTACGAACTTCATGCAACAGGACACGTTGTTTTACCAAAAGTTTTTCTTCAACCTGGTGCGCCGGTGGGACGATTGCTCCAATGCTCACGGTGACATTGCCTGACTGGTGCATCAGTTCTGGACAGTACGGCCACCGAACGGAAACTTTTTGATCGCCCCTTGCACAATTCCGAGAGACTACGTACCTGGAAAAGTCAGCATTGTGTGCCTTCTGTGGTATCGACGGCACCCGAGTCTACCGAATCCGGCGAGTCATGCGGCGCCCACAGCCATGCGAGGGAAGGCGCTCTTTAACTTCCCGCCAGCGTGCCGCCAGGCGAGGCTGCCGTTACATCGCTCGCCGTCTCCGATAAAGGGCGTGACGACACAAACACATTCACACCACTACCACCACCAAGGAACAGTCAAGTCACATGGCGACACTGCTCGAGCCTGTGATTGACCAGCGCATCCTTTAAGCAGCCGCAACTCAGAGCTCACACCGAGATAGCGTACTAAAAGTTGATAGCGGTTCTGATATTCAGATACTTATATAATCGTATCAACAATTAAGACTATTTGGTTCTATCAAGAAAATAATTAATATTCAGAGGCTTGTATAAGTGTATCACCATTCACGACTATTTGGTTCTATAAACAAAATTACTTTCTTTCTTTCACTGGTGCCATGTCCCGCGCTGACGCCGGGTCGGCATTGTTAGGAACGGATTTGGCAAGGTTAGTGGAAAGGGGTGGCCGGATGCCCTCCCTGCCGCCACCCCATACCCCCCACGACGGAATGAGTGTACCCCTGCTGTCTACGTCGAGTGTAATGAGTGGAATAGTGCCAGCGTATTCAGATGTCTCTGAGTCGTGCAACTGAGGCGTGTTCAATTTTTGTAGATAACAGTCTTGGCTGCAAAGTGGGCTACATACATTTTAATTTTTTAATTAAAGCCACTATGAAATTCAATAAAGCTTCAAGAAAAAACACGTTTTCTTTTCCATTATCATACGAAACCCTGCTGAAAAGCACTGAACGCAAACTACTTGACAACATGAGCTCTTGTAGCCGGCACCTTCGCACAGATACATCATGTAAGTAACAAACGCATAAAACCGCTCTTGTGATTCTCTTGGAATTGCCCGAGTAGTCCATCTTACTACTTGCACATTATGTTCTTTTAATGGCCTATTAAAGATATACAAGGTTTGAAGTAAGACCGTGATCCCAGCGTCTTGGCCTGCTCTTCTGAGATCCAGAACATTCTTACTCACTGGCGACAACTGCACAAAGTTTTCTCACTATCTTATCAAGATATTATTAGAGACAGAGAATCGTTGTTTCTTGTACAAATTTTAGTCAGTTTTTTCTTCGTTCCAGATTTGAAAAGGATTGTGTCAGAATGGGACATACCAGTAGAAGGCGCAATGTGTCATCTGGTGTGCAGAATCCTAATATACTGAAGCGCCATGCGTATTCAAATACAGAGTTATGTAAACAGACAGAATACGGCGCTTCGGTCAGCCTATATAAGACAAGTGTCTGGCGGCTACTGCTGCTACAATGACACGTCATTAAGATTTAAGTAACTTTGAACGTTGAAACGGTACAGTCGTTTCCGTTCCATAAGCAGCAGGTTTCGCTGCTCGCTCGCAACGGGAAATACTAACAGAGGCGGTTCCACCACCAATTTCATTGCACGACGCGGCCGGAAGCGATTGCAACAAAACCCTTGTGGTTGGTTGGTTTGGGGAAGGAGACCAGACAGCGTGGTCATCGGTCTCATCGGATTAGGGAAGGATGGGGAAGGAAGTCGGCCGTGCCCTTTCAGAGGAACCATCCCGCCATTTGCCTGGTGTGATTTAGGGAAATCACGGGAAACCTAAATCAGGATGGCCGGACGCAGGATTGAACCGTCGTCCTACCGAATGCGAGTCCAGTAAAACCCTTGTGGACGGGTGGAAATAAATGTGTCAGGATTAATAATACATATTTATATGTGTCGTGTATTATGCATTTCTCTTACGTGAATGTGAATATGCACATGAACTTTTCTAATCCTCCTCACACCTTTCCATAAAGCGTGTCCAAATCTTAGTTGGGAAGTAGTTCTGTAGTATAGTAGTGACAACCTTACTCTCGGGTAGGGGATCAGAGAGACAGCACAGGCAGGTAAAAGTCAAAGACATTCCAGTGTCACATGATTTGGGGTGGAGAGGTTGGTCACGGCCAAGTGGTTCGACCCCCCCCCCCCCCCCCCCCCCCACCGGGGCCCAGGGAGACCTCTGGGTGCCCGCGGTATTCTGGGAGTGCTACAGAAGACGAGTAAGTGAGCAGACATGTCCTCAATGCGTCTGTCTAGATGTTCACGCATGGAAGAGAGGTATTTGGAGGTATTTGAATATTTGGACTAATTCTTTTATTTCCAGCTTTGAACTGTGTAAGGAAATGATTGTTCTCGTTTAATTTCGGAAATCTTACCCCCTGTGTTGATGTATCTGGTCCCCAGTTTGCCCCTTTATTCTTCTCACATAGTGGATGCCCCATGTAAAATATTGGGTGATTTTGGTGGTATACATTTGTCCAACGCAATTCCGTCTTGTCCGTAGAAATGTGCGTGAAGATTAGTGTATAATATACCCGAGCTGTAAGTTGTAAAACTGTAATATCTGTTAACTGGAACAATTGCTGCAATCGCTGTAAAGTTGAGTGATAGTGTTTAAAATAAATACATAAACAATTGTCATCAATCTTTAAAATACCCTAAAAATCACAAAGGAGTCAAGTTAAGGGAATTCATTTAAAGTGATAGATATAGAATGCAGTGACCCACACATCAGCGTGTGAGCCCTCTAGCCCCTTGCTTAGTACAGAGTAGGGCACGCTCTCTAGGTAGCTCCCTCAAGCTCCCCTCCCCAGTTATCCGTTGCACAATTTTCTTTCGGGGTTTGACGACATCAACTTTCATCTGGCGTCGCTACGCAAGGAGGTTTGACGGTAACCTTTCAACCTGGTCTTATAGTCGGCCCACGAGCGGTGGGACACAGCATCTCTGAGGTAGCGATGAAGTGGGGATTTTCCCGTATGACCATTTCATGAGCGTACCGTGAATATCAGGAGTCCGGTAAACATCAAATCTCCAACATCGCTGCGACTGGAGAAATATCCTGCAGGAACGGGACCAACGACGGCTGAAGAGAATGGTTAAAAGTGACAGAAATGCAACCCTTCCGCAAACTGTTGTAGATTTCAATGCAGGGCCCTCAACAAGTGTCAGCGTGCGAACCCTTCAACGAAACATGAAAGATATGGGCTTTCGGAGCCGAAGATCCACTCATGTATCCTTGGTGACTGCACGCCTCGCCTGGGCTCGTCGACACCGACATTGGACTGTTCATGACTGGAAGCATGTTGCCTGATCGGACGAGTATCCTTTCATATTGTATCGAGCGGATGGACATGTACGGGTGTGGAGACAACCTCATGAATCCATGGGCCCTGCATGTCGGCAGGAAACAGTTCCAGTTAGTGGAGGCTTTGTTATGGTGTGGAGCGTGTACAGTTGGAGTGATATGTGACCCCTGATACGTCTAGATACGACTCTGACAGGTGACGTGTACGCAAGCATCCTGTCTGATCACCTGCATCCATTCATGCCCATTGTGTATACCGACGGACCTGGGCAATTCCAGCAGGGCAATGCGACACCATACACATCCATAATTGGTACAGAGTGGCCCCAGATACACTCCTCTGAGCTTAAACACTTCCGTGGCCACCAGTCCCCAGACATGAACATTATTGAGCATATCTGCGAAGCCTTGCAACGTGCTGTTCAGATGACATGTCAACTCCCTCGTACTTTTACGTATTTATGGACACCCCTACAGGATGCATGGTGTCAGTTCCCTCTAGCACTACTTCAGTCATTAGTCGAGTCCTTACCACCGCATGTTGCGGCACTTGTGCGTGCTCGCGTGGGCCTTACACGATATTAGGAGGTGTAACAGTTTCTTTGGCTCTTCAGTGTATGTGGAAACGATATTGCGGAATCATCACCGTCAGTATGACAGGATACCGCCGACAAAAACATGTATAATCAGGTGGTTTACAAAACATTAAAGAGGCAGGCAGTGTATAAGTCCTGTTTCGAAGTGCACATCCGCTCAAGCACGTGTTGACATCGCAAGCTGCATCGCAAGCCCTCGCGAACTACAGGAAGCAAGATCAACTGTTCAAATGGTTCAAATGGCACTGAGCACCACGGTACTTAACATCTGAGGTCATCAGTCCCCTAGAACTTAGAACTACTTAAACCGAACTAACCAAAGGATATCACACACATCCATGCCCGAGGCAGGATTCGAACCTGCGATAGTAGTGGTCGCGCAGTTCCATACTGAAGTACCTAGAACCGCTCGGCTACACCGGCCGGCCATCAACTTTTCATTAGAGAAAAAAATTTTAACATAGTGACAGAGTGGCTTTAAAGATGTTCAGCCTAAAGGTTAAAGATGAAAGCAAACAGTAGTCATCAGCACCTTTGCTATATATTAACTGTACTTTCAACAAATTACTGACTGATTCATCAGATTACAGTTTCTCCCTCTTATTTTTCATCTCATAATGCTGTTATTATAAAAACAACAATGATTATGCAATGGTTCTTTTACAATTTCGTGAAAACCGTACTACTCATGTCTTCAACATTGTCTGTTATTTTAGGCAACTTTATGGAGCTTGTTTTGTTATTTTGTCGTTTATATGACGTAATCACTTCTGTTGACATGTGTGTTATTGTTATATTGTTCATTAACTACCAGTTGATTGAACCCAGACAATATTTTCATTCCTCACGCGCCAGTCTACAACATCAGAATAGTAGCCTTGTACTTTCTTCTCATTACAAATATAACTTTGTATTCTATCCTTAGTATATATATTTTATATTACATATGATCTCTATCCTGCCGGCCAGGGTAGCCGAGAGCGCTAATGCGCTGCTTCCTGAACTCTGGTAGGCGCGGTTGCCCCGGGTCGAATCCGCCCGTCGGATTGCCGACGAGTGCCGGTATGCCACCAGTTTGGATGTGGTTTTTAGGCGGTTTTCGACATCCAGCTAAGTGGATACCGGGATGGTCACCACGTTCCGCCGCATTTACACAACTCGCAGACATTTGGAAAAAATGGTTCAAATGGCTCTGAGCACTATGGTAGTCAACATCTTAGGTCATAAGTCCCCTAGAACTTAGAACTACTTAAACCTAACTAACCTAAGGACATCACACACACCCATGCCCGAGGCAGGATTCGAACCTGCGACCGTAGCAGTCCCGCAGTTCCAGACTGCAGCACCAGAACCGCACGGCCACCGCGGCCAGCAGACATTTGGAAACGTTCGCACTGTTACATGGCTTACACTAGATGCAGGCAGCTGCGGTACATTAATTCTGTCCCGGGGGGCTCGGGGTGGCGGCAAGAAGGACATCTGGCCACCCTATGTAACTACCACTGCCAAATCAATAGTAACACGGCCGACCCCACCTGCAGCGGGACTAAGGCCCCAAGAAAGAATGAATTATCTGTATCCTCTTAAACTTTTCAAATGCTGTATTACCTGATAGTACATACATCATTATACACCAGTGGTATCTAGTTTTGAACATGCACACCAAACTTTTTATAGTTTCAGTATTAAGCAAAATTTTTAATTTAAATTATTATAAATGTTATATCTGAAAATCTGTTACTTAATATTGTATGGTCGCAACATGTATATCATTGTTGTAATGCCAAAATATAGTATATTATAGCCACCATACATTAAGTGCCATCTGGTTGTTTCGATACTACATTCCGATCAGTTTGCACTTACATTTCATGACGTTAAGACTGAATGGATACTTTGTATTTACATATCTTGGACATATTCATTTTTTATATTTGTTGGTCCATAAGACACTGTGTGTGTGTGTCATACATTTGATAAGGGTTAATTTTCATTACTTTTATTGTTATTTGATGTCATCTCATGTTTCTCATGTAATTCTATTTTGTCGTGGATCCTTTAAAAATGGTGTAATACCCATAGGTGCAAGGTGTAACAATGCCAATAAAAACTGTCATCAAGACAAAAGTGTTAATGGTGCCGATTATTGGTCTCGGAATGATTTTCGCAGAGGATGGCTCACAGCTAAATTTCCCATATGACTGAGTATTTTACCCTGATTCGATGACTGTGTTCGAGACCTCACGTGAACTTGATTTATGGCCCTTCAGGAAGCTGAGAACCTGCTGCAGTAAATATGGTATTGAGACTCGCACTGGTGTACTTGTTTGCTTGTTTTCTCAGTGATTATTTAGAACAATGAATTTTAGTTTTATGTCACGATTAACAGTGTGAGTTGTGATGTCGGACTTTGTTTGCAGTTGAATTTCATGGATATTAGGATTTTAAATGAATTTTGCACCCACTTGTTCCGTTTACGTCGCTCTGCTGCACAACATTATTTCTTTGTTTTCATTGTAATCCACCACTGGATAGTCCACCATTCGCAAACCCGTGAATTACTCTCGGAAAACATTTATTTGATTTCTATGCCTATATTTATACTCCGCAAACCACCTTTTGCTGTGTGCCAGAGAGTATTTTGAGTACCACTGTTATTTACCACTTTTCCTGTTCCAGTCGCGAATATTTCGCGGGATGAACCCTTGCAGGTAAGCCTCTGTGTGGGCTCGTATCTCTCCGATTTTATCTTCCTGGTCTTTTCGAGAGGAGTACGTAGGAAGAAGCAATGCATTTGCTAACTCATCTAGGAACGTTACGCTGTCGGAAATTTTTAAACCGTAAGCCACACCGTGATGCACAACGTCTCTCTTGCAGCTTCTGCCACTGGACTTGGTTGATTATCTCTGTGGCGCTTTCGTGGTGTCTAAATGAACCTGTAACGAAACGCGCTGCTCTTCTTTGTATATCTGTTTGCTCTATGAGCCCGATCTGACACGATCCAAAACTGACGAGTAACATTCAAGTATCGCTCGATCGAGTGTTCTGTAAGCGACTTCCTTTGTTAGTGGAATCCATTTCCTGAGGATTCTTCCATTGAATATGTCTGGCATCTGCCTTACCTGGGATTACTTTTACGTGGCTGTTCCATTACAAATCGCTCCGCTTCCAGTGATTATTCTGCAAACATGTAATCATAGGTAATACATATTTCTGCATAAGTATTCGCAATACGTTTCGTTTGTTTTTGTTGAGGGTCAATTGCCACTCCCAGCACCAAGCATCAATCCTCTGCAGATCTTCCTGCATTTGGCTGCAATTTTTTTACATCATGACTTCTCTGCGTACAGCAGCATCGTTCGCGAAAACCATGCACAGCTTCTGACTAGATCTGATTAGGCATGAAATGGAAACCGCTGTGAAAATCCGATGGAACTTTCCACACATATGTTGGGCCGTGTATTTAGAAGTGCCTGTCGATAGCTTCACGTCGCTGTTTTCTGTTCAGAGAGCAAAGTGAACATGAATAAATGCCTAAAAGAACAGTGTCTCCCGCCAAGTATGTGGATCTGGTGAGAGATATCGCCTGGAGCTATGCAGCCCACATGACATAAATGTCATGCATCTCTTTCTTCATGCTAGTTTTCCGCCGCATTCCGCAGGGGCAATGAAGACTCTCCTGCAGCGTTTTCGACGAGAAGTGTTTGATCACCCACAATACAGCCCTTAATTAACTCCGTTGTTCGTCTCTGCTCATATGAACCATTGGCTATGAAGACAACATTTTTGCACAAACAACAGAAGACAGACCAGTGTAGAGAATTGGCAGAAAGCACAGGCGGCTGCTCTCTGTGACGAGGGCACTGGAAAGTTTCTACTACGCCAAGACAAATGTCTAAGTCGGAGCATCAACTATTTAGAGAGGCAGCTGGAAGGTGCGGCTAACTGTTGCGAATAGAAAATTTTTGATTTTCACTGTGGTTTTCATTTTGCGACCGATCGGACCTTACTTTCCGAACAGCCCTCGTATATTTATTGTGAAAAGCAATGATTGCATAAAACTCCCCTGACGCACGACCTAAGTTACTTTTGCGTCTGTGGACTTCCCTCTGTTCAGAATAACACGCTGTGTTCGGTTTGCTACTCCTCGGTCACACAGTTGGTTTGATATTCCGTACGTTCGTCTTTTGTTCATTAGGTGGCAGTGCTGGACTTACTGAATGTCTTCTAGAAGTCAAGGAACACGGCATCTACTTGGACGCCTGTATCTACTGCTTTCTGGGTCTCGTGGTTTAACACAGCGAGCCGGGTTTCCGACGATTGTTGTGTCCGGAACCTACGTTAGTTCCTCCGGACGCGATTTTCAGCCTCCAGGAATGTCGTAATAAACAAACATAAAACTTGTTCCAAAATTCTACAACTGACCGACGTCAAAGATATAGGCATAAAGTTTCGTGCTTCTGTTCGACGACCCTTCTTAAAAACGGGAATGATCTGTGCTTTTTTCCAATCGTCAGGAACACTTCATTCCTCCAAAGACCTACGGTACACTACTGCTAGAAGAGGAGCAATTTCTTTCGAATACTCTATGTACAAATGTAATTGTATCCTGTCAGGTCCAGCGGCTTTCCTTCTGTCGAGCGATTTCAGTTTGTTTTCCAATCATGGTCACTTATTTCGATATCAGCGATTTTGTCGCTCGTGCGACGAATTAAAGTAGGCAAAGCAGTGCGATTTTCCTCTGTGGAACAGTTTTGGTAAAAGATAGCAATTCGGTCTTCGCTGTGTCGTCCTAAGTTCCAGTGCCATTATGGTCGCACATTTAAATGATAATCACCCTGTTTCGGCAAAATTATTATTCAAGGCAGTGTAACTATAACTCACCAACCTGCTTACTAAATTATAATGAAATGTTCTGCTCTTGTCTAAGATGAAATTTAATGTATATTGCAGGCGGCAATGAGAATTTGGATCAAGGAGGGAGGCTGGCAGAGTAATACGGGCAGTTGCTTAAACCGCTCTGCGTAGGTAGCTTAGTGGCTAACACACTTACCTCTTAACCGGGAGACCTGGGTTCGATTCCCGGCCTTGGTCGAAATTTTCACTCTCCCCTTCAGTGTATATACATAATTTATGATGCCTAAGGGTAAGCAGACAACATTCCATTAGAAGTACTGCTAGCTATTGGAACTACTGACAAAACTCTACCATCTGGTGAGTAAGATGTATGATACATGCGAAATACGGTCAGACTTCAAGAAGAATATAATAATTCCAATCCCAAAGAAAGCAGGAGTTAACAGGTGTGAAAATTACCGAACTATCAGTTTAATAAGTCACGGTTGCAACATACCAACACTAATTCTTTACAGACGAATGTAAAAACTGGTAAAAGCCGACCTCAGGGAGGATCAGTTTGGAATCCATAGAAATGCTGGAACACGTGAGGCAATACTGACTCTACGGCTTATCTCTGAAGATAGATTTCTACCATTTGTAGGCTTAGAGAAGGCTTTTCACAATGTCGACTGGAATACTCTGTTTCAAATCCAAAAGTGGCAGGAGTCAAATACAAGGAGCGAAAGGCTATTTACAGTCTGTATAGAAACTAGATGGTAGTTATAGGAGTCGAGGGGCATGAAAGGGAAGCAGTGGTTGGGAATGTAGCTAGACAGGGTTGTAGCCTATCCCCGACGTTATTCAGTCTGTATATTGAACAAGCAGTAAAGAAAACAAAAGAAAAATTTGGAGTAGGAATTAAAATATATGGAGTAGAAATAAAAACTTTGAGGTTCGTCGATGACACTGTAACTCTGTCAGAGACAGAAAAGGACCTGGAAGAGCAGCTGAACGGAATGGACAGTGTCCTGAGAGGAGGATATGAGATGAACATCAACAAAAGCGAAACGAGGATAATGGAATGTAGTCGAATTAAATAAGGTGATGCTGAGGGAATTAGATTAGGAAATGAGACACTTGGAGCAGTAGATGAGTCTTACTATTTGGGGAGCAACATAACTGATGATGGTCGAAGTAGAGAGGATATAAAGCGTAGAATGGCAATGGCAAGGAAAGTGTCTCTGAAGTAGAAAAATTTGTTAACATCGTGTATAGATATAAGTGTTACAAAGTCGTTTCTGAAAGTATTTGTATGAAGGGTAGCCATGTGTGAAAGTGAAAGACGGACGATAACTAGTTTAGACAAGAAGAGAATAGAAGCTTTCGAAATGTGGTGTTACAGAAGAATACTGAAGATTAGATAGGTAGATGACTTAACTAATGAGAAGGCACTGAATCGAATTGAGGAGAAGAGGAATTTGTGGCACAGTTTGACTAGAAGACGGGATCGGTTGGTAGGACATGTTCCGAGACATCAAGGGATCGTCAATTTAGTATTAGAGGGCAGCCTGGAGGGTAAAAACCATAGAGAGAGACCAAGAGATGAATACACTAAGCAGATTCAGAAGGATGTAGGTTGCAGTAGCTAGTGTAGATGAAGTAGTTTGCTTAGGATAGAGTAGCATGGAGGGCTGCATCAAACCAGTCTCTGGACTGAAGATCACAACACAACAAGGGGACGTAGTTTAGCAAATGCGTAGGCTTCAGGATGCTGGTTTACGACGACCCAACGACACTGAACGGAGCCAAGTTAGCAATGTAGGCCGTGCACTGCGCGTGCGAGTGGTAATTTCAAAAACTACGGACGCAGTTGTAAGCAAAGCCGAACAGTGACAGCTAAAGAAGCTAGTGGACGCAGTCGTACTATACACGGTATGCCAGTGCGGAGATGATGATACTGTCGCCTCCAGCATGCGTGCACTGAGTCTGTCGAGCGCTCATTAAGAGAGGTCCTTGTCACTCAGCATTCAATCAATTCCGGCCGCTGGATGAACCGGCTACAAATAGCAAGGCCAGTGCGCGCCTCAGCTCGAGAATAGACTTCCAAGAAGGCGTTCATTGTGGTCGCAGACCTACACCAAACTCGTGGCAGTCGCGAACAAGGAAACAATTTCGTGGCTCGTTTCTCGGGAACGCCGAAAGTCTCATACAGTCCCGCAGTCGTTTGCTGCTCGCTTACTCGCTTACATGTGTAGCATATAGTATGCAACATTATGAAAGGAATAGTTGCTGCTCACCGTATAGCGGAGATGCTGAGGCGCAGATAGGCACAACAAAAAGACCGTTAAAAGTGATCTTTCGGCCAGCAAGGCCTTCGTTAGAAATAAACGCGCAGGCAAATACATTGAAACTTCCTGGCAGATTAAAACTGTGTGCCGGACTGAGGCCCGAACTCAGGACCTTTGCCTTTCACGGGCAAGTGCTCTACCAACTAAGCTACCCAAGCACGACTCACGCCCCGTCCTCACAGCTTTACTTCTGCCAGTATCTCGTCTCCCACCTTCCAAACTTTACAGAAGCTCTCTTTTCTTTCGGGATTGCTAGTTCTGCAAGGTTTGCAGGAGAGCGTCTGTAAAGTGTGGAAGGTAGGAGACGAGATACTGGCAGAAGTAAAGCTGTGAGGACGAGGCTTGAGTCGTGCTTGGATAGCTTAGTTGGTAGAGCACTTGCCCGCGAAAGACAAAGGTCCCGAGTTCGGGTCTCGGTCCGGCACACAGTTTTAATCTGCCAGGAAGTTTCATATCAGTGCACACTCCGCTGCAGAGTGAAAATCTCATTCTGCACACATACATTGATCACAGACTCAGTCTGACCTCAACAGCCAAAGACTGTGGTCGTGTGTGAAACTTGCGTTAGTGTGAGTGTGTGTGTGTTGTCTAATTCCGATGAAGGCCCTGTTGGCCGAAAGTTCACTTTCAGAGGGTCTTTTTCTTGTGCCTATCTGCGCCTCAGCCTCTCTCCTGTATGATGAGCAGCAACTATCCTTTTCCTAATATTGTTATATTCGACCCCGGATTTTCCATTCTTTGACAATACTGCACTTAGTTTTCGGCCTGTCGGTGGCAAGATCTCCTCGTTGGGGTCACTAGTTGTGAGAAAACTGCACAACTCACTGCTATGGATGAAACTAGCGGTGATTAGAGTAGTGGGAAGACTGCTGATGACCTCCGCAGCTCCAGTTTGGGGATCCAAGACATCTGCGATCCAAGACATCTGCGCTGTCCGCAGGTCATTCGAAAGAGGGTACTACGTATCATAAGCAACAGTCCACGATACACACGCACCGTGGAGATGTACAATGGACAGCACCTTGATACTCTCACTGAGGTATTAAAGAAACTCGTCACACGACTGCACAGCCACTAGAGATATTCGAATAACCCCTACGTCCTAAACCTAGAGAATAAAGACGACGACCACAATATTTCGAAAGGGGAACTGATGGCCAATGGTAAGTTTAAACACAGTACCAAAACGCATACAACTTGCCGTCACTCAGCAGTACTGCCTGGCTCCACCAGTTACTATTTTTACAGCCCAACATCGTGTTGCAACAAGGAAAGTGGTTCAAATGGCCCTGAGCACTACGGGACTTAACTTCTGAGGTCATCAGGCCTCTAGAACTTAAAACTACTTAAACTAACTAACCTCAGGACATCACACACATCCATGCCCGAGGCACGATTCGAAACTGCGACCGCAGCGGTCGCGCAGTTCCTGACTGTAGCGCCTAGAAGCGCTCAGCCACTCCAGCCGGCTCAGGGAAGGTGGCAATAAGTTAATCACAGACACAACTTACACGATAATCAACACCGAATGGCGATTTTTTAGTCAAACTGACCTCTCTGATGACGATTTTTGCATCTTTCAGCATTGAGATAGCTGTATATGGCCCAGGAGACATCGTCAGTATACTTCCTCACTACTAAAAGTCGTTGGACCTTCAATGAACTGTCGCTGGCAGTAGGAAGATCCGTCAAGACGGTCGCAGA
Source organism: Schistocerca gregaria (assembly GCF_023897955.1). Lineage (NCBI taxonomy): Eukaryota > Metazoa > Arthropoda > Insecta > Orthoptera > Acrididae > Schistocerca > Schistocerca gregaria. The sequence continues at coordinate 476,687,124 of NC_064926.1, forward strand.
GCTTTTGTTGGACATAGCTCCTCGTGGTGCACTTTTTCCTCTGTCTTATACCGCTATCCTTCAAGCGTTTCTTTGTGCTAAATCCCAGATGGGTGCACGTTAATGAGTGATCGCACCTAGACGAATCGACAACGTCGCAGACTCGCAACCTGTGAATTCCACGACAGCAGACTAACGCTTTCCCAGAGGTGACAGCAGAGCTCTGTCACCGCGTAAGTGCTGGCACGGAGGGATCCCATTTTCAAACGTCAATCACCGACATAAACGCGGGAGCTGCTAGATAATGTTGCATTGTACACTGAATTGCGTCTTGCAAGACGCGTCCTCGGTGTATTTCCTTCGTAATGTACGATGGGACTTAGGTGTTTACGACGATGGTCAATAGCTCCGGTTTCGTCAGGAGCATCTGAGTTATGCGTGTCAGTGCCATGTCACCGAAGTTCAACGACCATTAAGGTGGAATGTATGAAAAAATACAGGGGTACATAGAAGCTTATGTAACTTTTACTCTTTAAGACGTAATTCAGCCACATTATGCACATATTGTCATTATGTTGCTGATTCCATATATATTTTCAAATAATTTGATAAGGACGTTGCTGGATACTTTTAGATGACATACTATCACCTGAAGAACATTTTCTCAAGGATGACTTAACATATCACTCTCAAAAGTGATAGGTTATTCTTAGTAATTAGACAGACAAGTATTTTTATATCAGTCTTAGAACTCATGCAGCAGTGTGTGATATACAGCAAGTTTTATTTCACATGAATTTAAATAAAATTGACTGTAACGTACTTCGAACAGTTTTCTGCCACAGGAAGCAGTGTTATAATACTTACAAAGCCTGTACCAAGTACCACCTTTTTATCAGCAATGGTTCAGCGGAAAATGTTTCTTATACAATCGAAAATACAGGTGTGGAAATGCATAAGAAAACATTTTATTAGCATTTATGCCAGAAACAAGTATCTTAACGTTGACCGTAACCTTACATTTTGTCTTCAAATAGCTGTTTTCTTTCACTACGATCTTTCTGGTGTGGTCTTTTGGGAATATCCTTCACTGACACTTCAGAAGTAGCGATGCCCAGTCTTATCACTAGGTTTTCAGCGAAGCAACTGGCATCAAATATCAGTCTCATAAGGGTCTTGATTCTTCCATTGTTACCATCAGCGAACACCAGACAACCATCACATCAGGAAATTTTAACAACAGTAGATGAGCAAAATGTTTTCTTTGGGCGTCTCTTCTACAAACGGTTATTAAAGCTTTCGTTTGGATTTTGTGTTCCACAAGATTTGCATTTCTTCCATAAATCGTAATTACCAGCATTGCAGATGGGCTCGCAGGCTCGCTGATGTCTTCGCTGATGGTGGGAAATAATAAAATATCGAAGACAAGGCAGAGTATGTAGAGAATGGGGCCTGGTGCCGAGCATTAGTTGAAACGAGACGAATTTTTACATCATTTTTTTCAACATTTCTCCATTTTTGAGTAATTTTACATACATTATGTAAAATGTAAATATATATTTCGTTCTCCTTTGATACAAAGAAAATTCACTGGAACATTGTCCTCGTCTACTTCCAATCATTACCAGAACTGCATAATTTTCCCGTTCTACGAATATGTTGATGATTAGAGTTGTTCAGCCTCTGTTGGCAACTCTGAATAGCTCCGCACTTTCCGATGAACTGTATAGTCTCTACGTAGGATGTATATGAGCTGTCGAATAAGCCACTATTTTTATTGCTTTTGTCTTTCCTAAAATAAAGTTCCTACATGAGGAAGGGAAACACAGCAAACGGAAAAGAAAAAAATTAATCTATGGTTATTGACAGTATATGGTTTAGTTCTAAGAGAAATGCGCATAAAAATTTGATTTATTAAAAACTAAACTGGTAGAATTTTTCACTAGATGGTGACACTTGTGGTTTCACAAATTATTAACTGTCCTGTACCTGAGTGATTTGCTGATTGCAACAGACGGAAAATAGCTATACTTTCTCACGAGAGATCCGACTGTTCTTTTCATGAGAGTGTTAAGTTCCGGTTACCACGCAGACTGCCGTCTCAACTGAAGAGCTGGGAGCCCTACGCTCAACAGGCGGTCTGATGAATTCCCGTCAGTTAGAATTAAGTGTGAGAAGATGCGACACATAGTTCGTGTTGAATAATCCTTTCTCAGGAAGAATGATATGGGCTAGGCACTCTTGATGTTGTCTGTGAGCAGTCTTCACGGGAATTCATGTGTTCAACACCCTCAGATACGAAACACCGGACGTCCGTCTACAGTTCCTGTGGACATGTATTCCCCATTGTTATCGTAATATCCCCCTTACATTTCAACTAAACAATGTGTGTCATGACGTTTAAATTGTCTCAGTGTAATTTAAAATATCTGTGTTGCATATATAACATTGAATAACAATTCTGTAAAGACTTGCATATATGACATTGAATAACAATTCTGTCAAGACTCACTTCCCTGGCTAAGTGGCTAACTGCACTCACGTTCACAAAAAACAGAACACGTTGAACGTCTAAAGGTAAAATGCTCATATTCACAGGACGTTTACATTTGTATGTTCTGCAAAAATAATTAGCAATGAACCACGTCGGCCAGCGGGTTCAAGGTGAACATCGATATCGAGGCGCAACACCACCTACCGGTAAAATGTGCCTGCCGCTCTCGTTGACGCTATAAACCGAAGGTAAATGGCCAGAGTGACTTTGACTTGAGCAGACGTGCAGGATGCCTCGCAGACGTATGCACGAACAGTACCGTCAAATCAGTGAGTTTGAAAGAGGGTGCTTTATTGGCATGAGAGAATGTGATGCATCCATCTGGGAAATTGCTGCTTGTGTGGAACGAAGTGTTTCGGCAGTGCAACGGGTGTGTGCAAAGTGGTCCACGGATGGCCGTAGAGCACGATGAGATGTTCAGGTCTCACCGCCGGACCATCCCCACGATTATAAGTACCTCGTGTGAATGGCTTTGCAGTACAGATCTGCGTCCTCCTCGGCTCTGGTGCAACAGTGGAACGCATCATACACTATCAGGGGTGACAGTCCGTCGCCGTTAATTACGCCATGCGTCACGTGCGCGTCGTCCACTTCCCCACCTACCTTTGACGAATGTGTAGAAACGTGCTAGACGGCAATGGTGTACGTAACGACAGCACTGGGGACAGGAATATCATCAGATAGTGTTTTCGGACACATCCAGATTCAGTTTGTATGAAAATGATGGTCGCATTTTGGTTCGCCAGACAGGGAAAGCAGCATCGCTGTGATTGCATTCGCACAAAACATACAGTACCAACTCACGGTTTTATCGTGTGCTGTGCTATCGGCACAACCACAGATCACATCTGGTGCGTGTTCAGGGCACTGCAGTGTGACCTATGTGAATGACATCTTGCAACACCTTTCTGTATAACACCCGAGACGCCATTTTTCAGCAGGATAATGCACAACCACGTGTCGCTGAACGAACACGTGCTTTCTTGGTGCCCCAGCTCACCAGATCACAAGAATTGTCGCAAAATGAAAATGTGTGGGATATGGTGAAACAACAGGTACAGAGGGGTGACCCAATGCCAACCACCACTGATTAACTCTGGAACCAAGTGAATGCATCATGGATGGCTATACCACAGGACCTCAATTGCGCCTTACAAGCCTCGATGCCATCACACATGGGTAAAGTTATCAGGGCCCATAGCGGTTCCTGTGTCGACTAAAAGACAGGAATCATGCTGAACCGAGGTGACTGACATGCTAATTATTACTGCAGAACATACTAATGTGCTAATGTGCATTCCTGTGAATATCTGTAGTCGTTCAAGTTGTTCTGTTTCTTCTGAACATGAGTGTAAAAAGGACAATTGATTAAAAATAAATAAATACATAAATAGACATATAAATAAAAACACGGACCTCAAACATGGAGTTATTCTGTTAACATCGTTTCACATTGGAATAAAAAATTGTTACATCTTTTTTATTGTCGCTCTACTACTCTTACTACTGGAATTATTACCTCTTCACTTTTTTATCAACCGGTACAATGGAACAGCATAATAAGGACTGGTGCATAGCCACTGAACGTTGGGGGGGGGGGGGGGGGACATGTGGATAAGAACAACCGTGTATGGACATTTGTAATATTTCTAGAAATGAAACAGATGCTGCACAAAGAGAAGTTGTTTCCGCATAGCATGTAAAATATATCTAGAAATATTCAATCGCGGAGTAAGACAAAAAGAATATACTGGACACACACATTATTTTGCTAGTACTTATTTTGATGGGAATGGGTTTTCGTGCTGTCAGGATAACCTGAAGCAAAGCAAGCGCTGTATCATGTATAAGATACAGAGGCGAGCGAGTGCACGGGACTTACCCTAGTTCACTGCTAGTAGCGTCACGTCATCGTAACGCGCCTGCATATAGTATTGCACCACATTTAACATAAAAGTAAAAATTAAGATTTGTGTGTAAAACTTTGTTAAAGTATAGTTCTATGTAATAATGTTTCAGGTAACAAATCTTAATGTTATAAAATTAGTAGTTTACGTAAAATTCACGTTTTGAAAGAAAAATAGGAGGCGCTAAATAATGACGCTAGGAAGCCAAAATTTGGTGAGAAGGTGCAGTAAGAAGTCATTAATGAGTGGTGCTGGTTTCCAAAACCATAAAACTAAAATTGACTCCAGAATCCGCGTTTTTCGGAAAAATCAGAGGCGCGAAATAATAGAGCTACAATATTGAAAATTGGTAGGATGCTTCAGTTCACCCTAATAATAATAATGGAAATACCACAATCAGTTACCTCTTCTAGTTTTTTAGGAAATTAGTAAAAACTACTTTTGTGAGTAAAATGTACATAAGCATTGTAGATTAAGTACTTTAAATTTTAATGATAAAACAAATTCTTTAAGACCAATGATCAGATAGGGCAATTAACAAAGCTACACCAAGTTTTAGTCTTGTAGCATAATTAACAGCTGATACAAGTCTTGATAAAGCTATGGTTCAGAGGTAACAATCTACCGTTAGTTCCATTGTAAAAATTCTAGAGAGTAAAGTTTTAATTTTAGCGGGCTGAGATTTTCTACGTGCTTCTGTACTGCTCAGATGTATGTATACAAAAATTGAGAAGTTTGTAAAGCTATTATTAAATGTGATATTTAAGATTATGTGCCTGAGATAGCGATCATTTGGAGGCTGCAGGCATCTGCATAGGAACGGAAAGAACAGATGCTCTCTTGGCGGTACGCGCCGGAGCTATATAAAAAGAGCGGCAGAGGCAGTAGTAAGCTCACTCCGCATTAGACCAACGCCTAGTCCACGCGAGCTTAACGTCCGATCGCGCCTCGCCTCGGGTGACGTCATAGCGGGCTGTAACATGCGCGTACTTAGCAATGTAAACGGACATTGAAAATCGCGAGGACTGTACACCGTCCTGGATCGTTTAGACTTCGGTAACAAACTGTTATTGTGCCGTCCGTGTGAAGTATAATTCCGCGTGGCAAGTGGTGACTAACTCCACTTTTAAGGCGAGCATTAATCTTTTTTTTTAACATTATTGCGAACTATTAATAGAGCACCGTTAGTTAGAGTAACGACTATTCGGGAGGAACTTGCTGTAGAAGTCGCCTCTGAACTATTAAACGATTGGCTGAATTAACAATATTTAATGTCTTTAGCATTTTCAGAAGTTTCGAGTAATTTGTGTGAGCCTTTAAGATAATAAAATCTTGTTTGGAACTTTAAATTTTATTGAAGCAGCCCTAATCCCGTGAAGAACTATGGATATTTTTCGTTTAGCTGGGCTGTACAGGAATGTGGCCGTGCAGACTGGGAACTAAGGTCAGTAAGTTTCCCTTCGCTTTCTGACTGGCCACCAAATTAGTTGCCAGGCTCGCGTGATTTAAGGTGGCAATGTTCAACTTTCATTCAACATTAAACAACGACTTCTTCGCCGTCCCACATATGTTGCATCGGCAATAGTCTGTTACGTGAAATGAACATTCAAACAACTCATTCGACAACTTCTTCGCCGCCCCACATATGGTGCTTATCGGCCGGGAAAACTGAATTAAAAGCAAATAAAAGTGCTCGATGTGTGAAAGCGATTGGTATAAATTAACGAGCTCGGTAGGCAATAACAGGACACTGAATTGAACTAGTGTGGGAACAGTGTTACCAGTAAAGGCGGGTGTAGTGTATAAACAATAAGTGTCTACCGCTGTACGTTGGTTAGTGACGATGGTGAGGAAGGCGACGATGCTGGATCGCGGCTGCCGACGGCGCTGAGACTAAAGGAAGACGGTGCGTCATCGCGGAGCTGCGCTGATCTGCGAGACAGCTGCCGGCTGCGCCGAGCGGTCAACGGTGCCTTGCTGCCCCCCCCTGGAGCTATTGCAGTAGGCGATTCCTGTGGCGGTACTCGACGCTACAGCTGCTGCTGCTGCCTTCAATACGTCGCGACGCGTCGCATCACGATTGCTGGTACACCGCGACGACATCATTCGTCGAAATCAAGCATTTAAGTTAAGTCAAAGACTTTTAAAATATTTATTAACTGCTGCTAACAAACTAAAAGATATGGAAAGTAGTGTACATTTCAGAAGGGAACCGGTCTCTGACCAAGAATCCTCAGGATCAGGAATTGAGATTAATGAGGATGGTTCCATTAATCCCTCAAATATTGAACTAGAACGTAATTTGTCACCAGTAAATTATGACTTTAATTTAAATGAGAGTGCAGGGATGCAATCAATAAGTGAAATAGAAGTCAAAAGGGAGCCAGTAGAGTTGCTAACTTTGTCAGGTAGTGAAACTGAGCTCAATATATCTCCAGCTCAGTCAAGTCAAGAGATACAAAGTATCAAGGTAGAAGCTCCGGATTGGATGCAAATACTGTTTGCCAAACTCGAATCAAACCAAAATAAAATTGAGGCTAAAATTGAGGATAGTAATAAAGAACTAAAAGAAGAACTGCAATCAAAATGGAATAGTTTGAATTATAAGATAGATGCTATTCATCATGACATTCAAGTAAAAGTAGGGCAACAGTTAACTAAAATGCATAGTACTTTCAAATGTGAAATAGATCAAATTCAAAAAAATTATCAAGAGGCAGATGAACTTTTGGAAGTGAGGTTGTCCGAAAGATTGAGCAACGAGTCCAAACTTTGCTCTGACAAAGTTAAAGAGGTACAAATTAAAGTAGATACTTGTCAGAAAAACATTGAGAAAGTAAAAGAAACCTGTACCGAAATTCGTGGTGCAGTGGAACAAAGATGTTCTGCCAGGATAGAAGCAGTAGAGTCACAAGTAGAGGAATTAAATACTAACATTGCTAACCTAGAAAATAGAGTAACCTCTGTTAATTCTAGTCATTCTACTTTACAGCATGTGACTTCAGTTGACGCCGCTTTTATAGGGTGTCGACAGTTTTTGCGCTTTGATCCTGATAAGTACATTCACCCTCTTGAATTTTGGAATGACTTTGAGGATGTTCTCCCCAAAACTTGGTCAGAAAGAGAAAAAATTTCATTTATAAGAAGTCATTTGTCAGGTGATGCTTTGCGATGGTCAGCGGATGTAATGATCAAATGTAAAACTTTATCTGAATTTAAGTCTGCATTTCTCAACGAATACTGGTCACATAACAAACAAAATGATGTGTTAAGGGAATTCTGGAGTGGTAAGAAGTTTTTCCCAGGGCGTGAATCAGTAAAGGATTTCGCTAGGAAGTGGGTTTCAAGACTGTCACATTTGACAGAAAAGATGAAGCCAGATATGATCATTATGGGTTTAGAAGGTAAGCTGCCGTGGTACTGGCAGAAGAGGATCATTTCCGCCCCTAGAGATAATATAGACAAATTTATTGAATATCTGGAAAGAGTGGAAAGAGTAGCTGCTGCTGAGGAGCAGGTGCAGCAGAATAACAAATCTTCTAACAATCACGTACAAAATAATGGAAACGTGAACGTTAGAAATATGGAAGTTAGGCACACCAAAACAAACTATCGAAACCAAAGCCGTGGCAGAGGAAGAGGGGGTAGATACTCACCACGCTTTCGTAACAACTACTATGACGAAAGTGGAGAAGTAAATACTATGCCATTAAGACAAGAAGGGAGTCATGATGCTACTATATCTAGTGGTGTCACAGATGAACACAACAGGCCGCGTGTGGGAAACTAAATCCCGTCTATGAGGAAACTGGCGCTCACCAGGCGGTAACAGTAACACAGCCAGTAACGGAAACACAGACAATCAGCCAACATACACAGACAGACAACATGGATGACGAAATAAATACAGATAATACCAGTGATGTGTTAAGCCATTCTCACAAAATAGTGGATAGTATTTTGGATACACTAGAAAAATGGGTCAAGGAAGAACAGGAACTCAAGGTAGATAATGGGGAAGAAATAGATAATGGGTTTGAGTCTGATGGGAATAATGATGAAGTAAAAGCTTACATCTTCGATGAAAATGGCAATCTAAAAGCTGAAGTAGAAGTAGCAGAAGTAGAATCAGTACTGCAAAACTTTAGAGAGGAGGAAATGATGAATGAAGGGGGTAGAAATAGTAACGAGGTGAAAGAATCTAGTAGCTGTGTAAACGTGCCACAAATGGTTGAAGGTGACGACATTCTTATGAACAGCAATATTGCGCAGGGACGCAGTTGCTCAGAGGTAGAGGATAGTTTGGCTGATGTGCAGCAAACAAAAGTAGAAAAAGTCGTCAGATGCTTCGATTTAAAGTTAGTGGACAGATTAGAGAAAGCGGCTAAGATTATAGAGCATGATGAGCCCCAGGATGTAAATGTAAATGTAATTGCAACTGATCAGAATTACTTTAGCTGGAAGAACATAGAACGAGATTTATTGGACGAGGTGTGTGAGCAACCTGTTCAATGTGAAATAACTCACCCTGTTATCAAAGTAAACATATCAGGAGTCACTGTGCGTTGTCTGCTTGACAGTGGCAGTGAAGCAAGTGCTTTATCACAAACATTTTTTGACACCATACCCAATAAAGAGAAGTTAACAGTTATGAAAGTAAGTGGCTTAAAGATTATAGGTGCTACTGGAAAAGTCTCTAGACCAGTTCAACACGAAGCTTTGATACCCATTGGTATAAATGACGTAGTAATAGATCATCCTTGTTTGATTGTGCTAGGCTTAAGTGTTGATATGTTGATTGGTACTGATTTCTTATCAAAGTACCAGGGAAAGATCAATTTTGATCAGAACAACTTAATTTTAACTTTACCTGACTCTAAAGTGATAAGAGAGTCTTTTATAGGAAGTCATATAGGCGGTAGTAATGAAACTTGGGAACTGCCTATTAGAGTAATAAAGAATAAAGGATACTTGCAGGAAAATTTGGTTTTCAGTGAGGATGAGAAGAAAGCACAGGCCAGGGCAAATATACGCAAAAGAGCTTTAGATAGGAAAAAGAGGCATGATGCAAGGGCTTCCCCCACTAGTTTTAAAATTGGTGAGCTAGTGCTGGTCAAAACAAAAGAAAAATCAAAGAAAATTTCTGCAGAAACTAAAAAGTTTATGCATGTATATCATGGACCATTTAGAATAGTAAGTAAACCTCATGCAAATGCCTATCGTTTGGAATATCCAAAGAGTAAGAGAGAACTAGGTCTAAGAAATATTGTGGATCTAAAGGAATTTAAAATTAACAGTAATTAAATACTGTAGGGAGTCTGCCACTCTTTGGCGGATACACGGTTTGGCGTACCGTGCAGTCCCAGCTGGGTGAAACTTTATTTCCTTTTCAAGTTTCATTCCCTTCTTCTGGTCTATCATAACAGGTAAGAATCACATATGTCTTCATGTTGTATATATGCTATTAGGTTTTAAGTATTCTTAGTAAGGATCTACCTAGTGAATGGCAAAACAAAAGTCTGAGTACCAATAAGAGGCAAACATGGCTAATATAAATAAATTAAAATATTTCATGTAATTGTAAAGGGTTAGAAACTACAACTAAGAGAGACACTTTGCAGTATACGAAGTACGGTATGAATATGAATAATCCATGAGATTATGCAGAAGGTAGTATGTTGCTAGAAATAAGGTTGTCTGAAGGAAAACAGCGTAAGAAGGTAATGCTCATAGAGGCAAGCAGTGGCGTTTTAGAATTAAATGAATGGAGATGTGTGGAAGTGGTGTGAGGATCGCACCAAATATATAGAAACAGGACGTCAATAGGCTGACAAAAGGAAAAGGGAGAAAGAAGTGGAGAAATGAAGTATTTTTGAATCTGGAAGAAAAGGGAGAAAATGAATAAGGTGAAGAAGTGAAGTAAGTAAATTGAAGTAAATGATGTAGGATTAAAGAATAATTCCCTCACGTCTCGTGAAATGGTGAAAAACGCTAAATCTTGCTTGAGGCAAACAAATAGTTAAACAGACAACAGAAACACACAAATATTGGAAAATGCAGAAATTTGGAATCGGTATACTGAAAATAACTAATTTCTTTAGTAATTCATACAATAAAGCAAAGTGCTGGTCAGCAAATGACTTCTTTGATGAACTAATCCATACGATAATTAAGCCAGAGTACATTAAAACTAAAAGGTTACTCAATTTTCTAAGTTGAAGCAAGATCTTAATATATTAATTTGCTAAAAGAATTTTCACTATTTAGGAACCTAAAAGATTATTTATGAAAGAAGAAAGTAGGAGCTATTGTATCAGATACGACTTAGTGCTAAATGTCTTTCTGACAACTTCACAATTAGTAAAATAGTGCCAGAATATAAACTATAAAATGTACTTTGTCCTACCTTAGATATAAGTTGAAAACAGAAACTTAGACTGTATTGTCTGTTTCTCAGGGACATGCAGGCTGCATGAATGACTGACAACAAGCGGTAGGGAGATTGGAAGTAGAGACGCAAACCACAGTGAATACAATTTCCTCCCACTATTTTGTCAATCAGTGAAATTAAATGAGTGTTACAATAGGACACCCACCACAGTGCCGAGTATTATAGTAAAAGAAAAATGTGAGTGCGTTGCAGTGATAAAAGTCGTGTGTATTTTCTTTTTCAGGAAGAGACTGATTTTAAAGAAAAAAAAAATAACTATTTTGTAACCATTGAAAAATTTATATTTCCATGTAAATGTATGTAAATAATTTGTGAATGTCTTCTGTACTAGGTTTTCTATGTGTATATGAGTATGGTTATTTTGTGTATGTAGTAATAAGGAATTTCCTAAGAAGAAGCCACTTAAGTTGAAAGAGGTATACTAAAGTAATCCATCGCTTGTTTGTTCTTTTAGAAATTTAATTTTGTTCAAAAATAGATTTTCACGAAAATTAAAAAGGGGGTGATGAAGCAAAGCAAGCGCTGTATCATGTATAAGATACAGAGGCGAGCGAGTGCACGGGACTTACCCTAGTTCACTGCTAGTAGCGTCACGTCATCGTAACGCGCCTGCATATAGTATTGCACCACATTTAACATAAAAGTAAAAATTAAGATTTGTGTGTAAAACTTTGTTAAAGTATAGTTCTATGTAATAATGTTTCAGGTAACAAATCTTAATGTTATAAAATTAGTAGTTTACATAAAATTCACGTTTTGAAAGAAAAATAGGAGGCGCTAAATAATGACGCTAGGAAGCCAAAATTTGGTGAGAAGGTGCAGTAAGAAGTCATTAATGAGTGGTGCTGGTTTCCAAAACCATAAAACTAAAATTGACTCCAGAATCCGCGTTTTTCGGAAAAATCAGAGGCGCGAAATAATAGAGCTACAATATTGAAAATTGGTAGGATGCTTCAGTTCACCCTAATAATAATAATGGAAATACCACAATCAGTTACCTCTTCTAGTTTTTTAGGAAATTAGTAAAAACTACTTTTGTGAGTAAAATGTACATAAGCATTATAGATTAAGTACTTTAAATTTTAATGATAAAACAAATTCTTTAAGACCAATGATCAGATAGGGCAATTAACAAAGCTACACCAAGTTTTAGTCTTGTAGCATAATTAACAGCTGATACAAGTCTTGATAAAGCTATGGTTCAGAGGTAACAATCTACCGTTAGTTCCATTGTAAAAATTCTAGAGAGTAAAGTTTTAATTTTAGCGGGCTGAGATTTTCTACGTGCTTCTGTACTGCTCAGATGTATGTATACAAAAATTGAGAAGTTTGTAAAGCTATTATTAAATGTGATATTTAAGATTATGTGCCTGAGATAGCGATCATTTGGAGGCTGCAGGCATCTGCATAGGAACGGAAAGAACAGATGCTCTCTTGGCGGTACGCGCCGGAGCTATATAAAAAGAGCGGCAGAGGCAGTAGTAAGCTCACTCCGCATTAGACCAACGCCTAGTCCACGCGAGCTTAACGTCCGATCGCGCCTCGCCTCGGGTGACGTCATAGCGGGCTGTAACATGCGCGTACTTAGCAATGTAAACGGACATTGAAAATCGCGAGGACTGTACACCGTCCTGGATCGTTTAGACTTCGGTAACAAACTGTTATTGTGCCGTCCGTGTGAAGTATAATTCCGCGTGGCAAGTGGTGACTAACTCCACTTTTAAGGCGAGCATTAATCTTTTTTTTTAACATTATTGCGAACTATTAATAGAGCACCGTTAGTTAGAGTAACGAACTATTCGGGAGGAACTTGCTGTAGAAGTCGCCTCTGAACTATTAAACGATTGGCTGAATTAACAATATTTAATGTCTTTAGCATTTTCAGAAGTTTCGAGTAATTTGTGTGAGCCTTTAAGATAATAAAATCTTGTTTGGAACTTTAAATTTTATTGAAGCAGCCCTAATCCCGTGAAGAACTATGGATATTTTTCGTTTAGCTGGGCTGTACAGGAATGTGGCCGTGCAGACTGGGAACTAAGGTCAGTAAGTTTCCCTTCGCTTTCTGACTGGCCACCAAATTAGTTGCCAGGCTCGCGTGATTTAAGGTGGCAATGTTCAACTTTCATTCAACATTAAACAACGACTTCTTCGCCGTCCCACATATGTTGCATCGGCAATAGTCTGTTACGTGAAATGAACATTCAAACAACTCATTCGACAACTTCTTCGCCGCCCCACAAACCGTAATTAACAACTGACTACTCTCCTGAACGTCATGGTCTCATGGATATGTAACTGAACCAAGCCTTGAAAACTAAAGATATTACAAATGGCACACAGCGTTTGATCGTAGAAGTAGGACGGTCTGATCGCTTTTTCTACTACTATTCTACTGCTGTTGCTGCTGCTCCTGCTGAGACTAGCGAAAGAAATATTGTTTGGGTTGTTCGATATTCTCAGCTTCTCTGCCTCATTTTGAAAATGGATATAAAATGGTTAATTAGTTTAGCGAATCAAAGACTTTTATGCGGCGAAAATCATCAACAGAGTAAGATATTCCTAAAGTAAGAATCACCTGCAGCGGATAATTACTTTATGATTAGTTTAGGGAATAACACAAATGTATTTTGACACTCATCCTTGATTTAGCAAGTGTAGTACAAAGTGTACGCTCAATTCCACAGCAACCCCGGAAGACAAATTAGCTGTGCTTTTTTTCATTCGTCTTGAGAAATGAAGATTAAACGGCGGCAGGGATAAAATTTCTAATGTGAATGTCTAATGGACAGTAATGTATGCCTGATACAATAAGGTATGCCTGTTACGAAAACAGTACGTAAAATTACAAACCTTAACGGAAAAAATTGCAGCCAGGGGAAGAGTGATACATTACAGCATTCCAGTTTCACTGTTATGTTGTGGAGCTTCGTTTTATGGTTTTTACATGAGCATTTTGATGTGCTTCTTCTCAGTTACACCGTAAGCGCTTTTCATCTTTTTCACCCTTTTCTCTATAACAGGTATTTGTAAACCATAGTCTTAGATTGTTTCTCCAAATACGTGTTTCATTACCTTCTCTATTGGATCACCATTACTACTTCAAAACTGTGTGTCTGCGGGTATAGGTGACTGCGATGACAAAGTGTAAAGTGAAAGTGTCATGATTTATCTGTCGATGACTACGAAAGAGTAAAAAGAGAGGTTGAATCCCGGTATCGGCTGACAGTCTAATCCTCTCTGAAAGCACTGAATGGACCGCCCAATTCGCTTCTCTGTCGTGCTAGCGAATCGCCATGAACATAGTCACGTCTTCACATTATGAGAGAGTGTGGAGTTGTTTTGAATTAGAATTTAACTACTAATACTGGATTTTTTTAACTAAAGTTCAGTCTTGATCACAACACATATGTCTCAATAACATAGGTGACCGGTTTCTGTTATATTTATATAACCATCTTCAGACTCATGGCTTCCTTGGAGGATGGTAGGCGGAGTTCCAAGATCAAGATTGAACTTTAGTTAAAATATAATACTTTACTGATCATTGTTCCAAAAATGTTTACCAAAATTGTACTAAAACTGGCGCTACGTCTGATGACCAGGAACTGTACGTGAGCCGTTCTAGGCGCTTCAGTACGGAACCGCGCGACCGCTACGGTCGCAGGTTCGAACCCTGCCTTGCACATGAATGTGTATGATGTCCTTAGGTTAGTTAGGCTTAAGTAGTTCTAAGTTCTAGGGGACTGATGACCTCAGAAGTTAAGTCCCATAGTGCTCAGACCCATTTTTTTTTAACCAAATTCAATCATTTTATTCATTAATAATGCCATACCAAAAATATTATAGTTGACAGTTTCATTAAATCATTACTATTCCTGGAGTGATTTGTATACCTAGAGATCATTATCTCCGCATCTACACGGTCAAGTGGTTTTACCGAGCGGAGTCTGGGGACGCTACAAATCGTCCTCACGTCCAACATCAGCACACTCATAAACTGTTGAAACACCACCAATCTGAACACACTTAAATGGCTGTACTCTATTATAATAATATATCAAGGACCGTATGTATGTGTTATCGATATCAAGTAAAGAAAGAAGTTTGTCAACAAGATGCATAGTTTAAAATCGTAAATTTCACAACTGTGGTTTGTAAATATACTTATGTTGACCTGCCATTAATATAAGCAAGTAATGTTAGATGCTATCAGTCGTGATTCAGGCGTCTCAAGAAGTCCGATGCGATGTACTATTTAGTAATGATATGCTGAATCATCTGAACAATGTCAGATTCTCTGTGTTGATTTACTTTTACCATTTCTTATAGTTGGTGCTACGCAGTATGTCATGGAAGGTCATCTGTGTCTCCAGACAGATTTTGCAAAGGGAAAACCTCCTGTGCGTATACTACTCGAGTTTGTAAGGAAGGGGTTATTGTTATTGACACTTCTAAAAAGATCTGTTCATGTTTATAATTAGGTACCATTGGACACTTATCAATAATGTAGATTGTCTTAGATGGTGGCGCAACGCGACTTTCGATTGGAAAAGATGTTCAAATATTTTAAATAGCAATCGGATCGTTGGAAGGAAATTGACGTTCTCTCGAAATCGTATACCGCACTTTCAGACGTCTGATCTTCTAGAACCACTGTATAACTGTACTACTGCTTCCACCGTATATGTGTCGTAGGTATCTCGTAAATACGAGTAGCATTATAGAGCTTGGGTCTGTACGGAGACAGATAGTTCATAGCTTGAAACCTCTTCTTATGCTAATGTAAAACGATGAGCAGCGCTAAGACATTCCCATCAGGTATCCCCCGTCCAATGTGTCTCTGTCTATTCGCACAATTAATCAATATCGCTTACATCCGACTACTGCGGAATCATAGTTCACATCTATGCTTAAAAATTACAAGTTTCCCTCCAATAATCATCACGGATTCAGAAACTACCGTTCGTGTGAAATACAGCTTGCTTTACTCCTAGACTATATCTTCCAGACATTGAAAAAATAATCATGTGTACAGGTAGAGTCTGTCTCGTCACATTCCCCAAGGTCTGAGTGCACGGCATGATCGACTGCTAACCATGTCACGATCATGGTTACTATCTTAGAGTACTAAGAGAACCCAGTACGCTATACTGGACTGCGAACATCTCACAGAAACGAAAGTACTATTAGGTGTGCCTTAAGGAAGCATTACTAGCGTCTCTGATGTGCAGGCTGAGACAGGAGGAAAGGCACATGCTTCGAGGGATGACCGTAAGAACAAGTGATACGAACATATGTCCTGCTCTTAAGTTTCCTAGGAAGCCAGTGAAAACAGGGGGAAACTGGAAAAATGCAGGTGATAGTAAATGAAACACTGTGATCTAATGTTTTGTTTAATTGTATACATTTCCTTGTAAAAATGTTCAAAAAGTCCGCCGTCAACTGCACTGCATTTTCAGCTGTCGTAGATAGGTGCTGTGTTGCTGATTTGAGCTCCTTCGTACGGTCCTTTACTTGAGCACAAGCATGTAAAATACCGGCGAGAAGTCCATCCTGTGATTCTAGACTTCCCTCTTAAGCCAGTCCCAACACACAGTAATCTATGGAGTAAGATTGGGTGACCTCGGAAGCCAAGAAAACACTCCACGGCGACCGATCCCATGCCTAGGATACGTTTCAGTGAGGAACTTTGTCACTGGGCGTACGGAATGTGCAGGAGTTTCGTCGAGCTGAAAGTACATACGAAGTCTTGTTGCCAAATGAATGTCCTCCAGTATTCTGGTAACACATTTTGAAGGAAATGAAGATACTGTACTCTATTAAGACAGTTATCTAATACACCTGGACCGCACCATGAGTTCACCGACAAACGCCGCTGAAAAATTTTTTCGACATTAGCGTCCAGATTTTGCTCTGCTCACATGTGAGTGTATCTGGTAAATGTTGGCTCATCAGTGAACAGAATACGTGGAATACAGCGTTCATTGGCAATGATCCTTTGACAGAATCCCTTTCGTTTGGTGTCATCTCCTACATGCAGATGCCGATGATGTGGATACAGACACTGTTCACGTACTATACGTATCACTCGTGTTTTTGGAATACCATAAGCTTTGCAGAATTCTTCTAGACCTGGTAGCTGCGCTTTGTTCTACTATTTCAAGAATGTCTCATCTTCGTTATGATCTCGTTCGACGTGGCGTTCAGATATGCACGACGCCTACATAGTTTGTCAAACTCCCTGCTAAAATACCCTAGTATCCGGAACTGCGTCGTTCATATTCGCCAACGGCAACTTTGGAATTCCCGTTGCAAAACCCGTAGACAAAGATCATGTCATCATACTCCCCTTGTGCGAAGGAGAACTTCGGCGTTTTGACTACATGGACCCGTACCATTCTAATTGTACACGTATTATTCGACTACAGTATTATTGCACCTAGGAGTAAGGTTACTTCTGTTGTCTTATCTCAAGTCAGAGCGTAATCAGGACTGATAATATACTCACAACCGACCTGAAAGCATTAACAGTGCGAAGCGCTTTTCTTACAAGGAAAGCTCCCTATCGCATTCCGCCCAGATTTCGTAGTAAAATGACCCAGTGGGTAGCCCGTCAGAAACTGAAAACAGATCAGGCACGAAAAGAAGAAGGTGAACTGAACTGTGAAAAGAGGAACAAAATAGGAACAGTAAATGGTCCAAGCACAAGATGGGCAACATCGAGCGCGGTACAGGAACCAACGCGCCGTGGTTGTGTGGTCATGGTGTTGACCTACAAAGCGGGAGATTCGTATTCAGATTTTCCTCGTGCCCGTTTCTTATCACAGCTTTATGAAGTGTCTGTCCGGTCACTGACGTGTCTCTTCTCCTTCTGTAGTCTTGTTAATTGTCATATTATTCACTGGTTATAGAATATGCGTCATGAGGTAAGAATGTGTTACGGTCGCCAGTAAATGTGATGAGTACTGATGGCAGGCGAGATGTCGCATAGATCTCTCACAGAAATGAGGACAACAAATAAACGGGTGTGAGCTATGTTACAACATGGGAATTCAAACCTTCCGAAACGAAACGCAAGAGTCATAACTTGTCGTACTTGTGTAAAACAAATAGGGGGTACGTACGTGTGGCGGTCCCTTAGTTACACGTCGCTGTTGCAGACTTGACACCACGACGCAGACACAAATATGAATAAAATGAACAGATACGTTAATGAGCGGCTGGACAGTTCATAATTTTGTGGAAAAAAAGAGCACGAGTGAGATTTGAACATCAAACTAACTGCCGCTTTGTAGTCCGGCACCGTGACCACATAACCACGCCGTGATAGCTGTTCAAAGTCGCCCCATGTTCCACATCCTGAATTTAGACAGTTCACTGTTTTTTCCCACAGTCCTGTACACGTTCTTCCTGATTTTATGCTTGATCCGTGTTCAGTGTTTGACGAGATATCCACTGGGGTATCTTATCACTAAATCTCTGGGGGAGTCACCACTGTACCTGTTGACTGCAACGTCTTAGCGCGAGTCCTGTAACGGTCAAGTGCAATAATATCGCACTTGGCTACTAACAACATTGTGAGTACACTGGTTCAACCACTGCAGCACTGAGACCTGAGGTAAAAGTGTACAGTTGCAGTACTCGTCCCCTCATCATGAGAAAGTGAAGTGCGCATAGAAATGGCCAGCAGAGACAACACCACGTAGCGAAATGTGGCTTTGGTTGTATTCGCATTAATGCTGGCGAAGAATGATATGCGAATGATGCCCGTGGTTTTTTAGGAGCTGTATGTCAGATGCGGTTAAAAAAATATCATACATTCACTTGATTTTTTTGTTCAGGATCACCAATATCATCACTTTTCAAAGCACTTCTATTTCCTCCTGTCTCATCCTGTATACCGGCATACAAACGATTTGCAAGATACGATCAACAGTAAAACAGTTCACTGATGATGTTGTTGTGTGGAGGAAAGTACGATTGTCGAAAGATTTTAAGGTATTGAAGAAAGACTTTAACAACATTCCCACTGGGTGCAAGAAATGTTCTTATAACAAAGAGAAAGAACAATGTAGTATTTGATTAGAAGATTACAGGTGAACATATTGAGCACGTCACATCACGTATTCTGGCAATAATGTACATCTCGCGTAGGTATCACGAGAAAATAAAAACAGTGCAATTCGTGTACAAAGACATACAGTAAGTTTTGCCTCGCTCAGTACCCAAATGCATCTAGAAAGAAAAGTAAAAATATTGGTGCGATGTTCTCTCCGTCATGCACTGTACAGTAGCTTACGGAGTCGTAGTGGTACAGCGATACTTCACTTTTACGTAGTGTGTTGTCGCGATTTGATATGATTCAGTAGTGATTATATAATGATGATTGTATAGCAAGAGATGTGTCGCAAACATTTGCAAAAATGTAGTGGGATAAGGAATTACCCATTTCTTTACTGTTCTATGATGAAGAATGTGAAACAAACCAATTTTTAGTTCAAGTTCTTCCTTAGGATGTTATAATTTATAATTACGAACAGCATAAAATTCGACTAATGAAATGAGGAATCCTTTGGGCCTTTTGCCTGGTCGTTCCGTCTATTCTACAAAGCAATATGTGCAGTATGCAGCCGGCCGCTGTGGCCGAGCGGTTCTAGTCGCTTCAGTCCGGAACCGAGCTGTTGCTATGGTCTCAGGTTCGAATCCTGCCTTGAGCATGGATGTGTGTGGTGTCCTTAGGTTAGTTAGGTTTAAGTAGCTCTAAGTCTAGGGGACTGATGACCTCAGATGTTAAGTCCCATAGTGTCATTTGAACTATTTTTCAGTATATAGGCCCCAGTGGACCGTCTAAACAGGATCGGTAGGTGAGCCTGGTCGTTTCCGTCTTTGAGAACATTTTTTATGTGGAACGAAGTTTACCACTTACAGACTAAACTGATGAGTGGTAGTCAGCCAGGTGTTAGAGTAACGTCACGTATTGCTGCTGGACTTTGCAACACTTTAAATATTTTTCCTAAGATTGACAAAATTATGGAAGAAGGTAATAATTAGCACTTCTGCATTAGTAATTCGTCTCTTGGAAATTGTAGCCGTGGATGCAAGTCTTATCCAGGCTGAAGAATCTGCAGAAGTATTTTTTGCACCACTTTCTCAACTTTGTTGCATCTGACAGTGTCAGCTACAGACAAACTATTTCACTATTCACGTACTGGAAAGTCAAATTATGTCAACATGAATAGTGTTGTAAATACATTTATCAGTTAACTAAGCAGTGTCACTTTATTTCAAGCACCTATTATTATTTTGCTTAACTAGTATCTTAAGAGCAACACTTACTATGAGGAAAAGCAACAACGGAACATAAACTACAGTACATGAAGTGTTTGTGTGGTTTATTAAAATAAAAAAGTGGTTAAATTTTCTCATTTTGTGACAACTGAAGGGCGATCTGTTTAAACTGTTAAAAACCATCAAAGACCAAGATCGTATAATTTTTTTTTTTATTTATGACATTCGGTTTCAACAGATTATGCTGTTATTTTCAGGTCTTAAAATCTTCTGTTGCGAAACACGTTCATTTTACGCTGACCCCACTCACAAGATGTCAAGTGAATAAAAACAGCATATTATTAAAAGTTTGTCATCACTGAAGTATTTAAAATCACAAAGCACATCGTGCAACAGGATATTTCCGTATACTTGTTGACAGTTGTTTGTTGCATCACACAAACACGTTACATAATAGAACAACTGTCTACATATGCTGAACGTATTCTAAACACAGCGAATCCACTTTAAAAGACATAAAAGATACCTTATAAGCCAGTTAAAGTGGATTCGAACTGATCAGAGTATGTCCAGCGTATGTAAACAAATATTATTTAACGATGACAAACCTTTTGTAATGTGTTGTTTTCATCCACTTTACATCTTGTGCTTGAGGTCATCGTAAAATGAACGTGTTTCACATCAAAAAATGAAGGCCTTTTGAAACCGATTGCGTTGAACAAAAAAATATTTTATGCGATCTTGGCTGTTGAATGGTTTTTAACAAATAAGAAAATGTCATCACAGAATTTTGATGTATCACTTTGTTACAGTACTTGCTTAAGTTTAATTTGTTTAAAATCAGTGACTGAAAGCCTTAAGACTGAAGGAACATTAGTCTAACTACAATTATATACTTCATTTCGTAACGTAATGAACATGTCAACACAGACGGAAATTTAGTTTCGATGATCACCGAAGTGACTCTTCAAACAGGTCTCGGTAGTAAATCTAATGGTCCAGTCTTTGCTTGTGCTCCAGCTACAATTACCTCGAAACAGAAAGGTCACTAAATTCTAACCTCTTTCTCCTTTTTATCTTCGAGCATTCGGCAGTTTCCACCCGAGTACCGTAGAGGCGTTGACAGTCGATCATCGAAATCTGTAAGCAGAATCCCACAGGGAAGAGAACGCAAGCTCAGTGCCGGGAGTTAAGTAGCGTGGCAGAGGTCGCATGGTGCTGGCGGCAGAAGCCACTGGCGTGAAACGTACTAGGAGAACGGCGGAGAGCGGACTTTTATGGTGGCCTCCACTTATCGGGAGTTCAGCGGTGGACCGTGAAGCGTCACCGACCGTAAACGCTTTGTGCTCGCAGAATACGCGCCAGCGGCAACTGGCAACCACTCTCGGTCAGAAGCCAGACAGCGCATGCTCGGCTGAAGATCACAAGGCACAGTGCCTTCCCTCCTACAACACGGTGGGACCGTAGCACCATAAAAGAAACATAAAAAATAGAATGTAGCATGCACTCCTATACCGCTCCTCTCGAAAAAACAACAGCTTACCTATAAACTCTCAGACAAAGAACCAATGCCCCAAGAAGGGATTATACGAATGGGACAGAAATCGATAGATATGATGTACATGTACAGACTTATAAATTGTTGTTGTTGTGGTCTTCAGTCCTAAGGTTTAAAGCAGCTCTCCATGCTACTCTGTACCTACTGCAAACTACATCCTTCTGAATCTGCTTAGTGTCTTCATCTCATGGTCTTCCTCTACGATTTTTACCCTCCACGCTGCTCGTACTAAATTGGTGCTCCCTTGATGCCCCAGAACATGTCCTACCAACCGATCCCTTCTTGTAGTCAAGTTGTGCGACAAACTCCTCTTCTCCCCAGTTCTGTTCAATATCCCCTCATTAGTTATGTTATCAACCCATCTAATCTTCAGTATTCTTCTGTAGCACCACATTTCGAAAGATTCTATTCACTTCTTGTCCAAACTATTTATTGTCCATGTTTCACTACCATACATGGCTACACTCTATACAAATACTTTCAGAACGACTTCCTAACACTTAAATCTACACTTCATGTTAACAAATTTCTCTTCTTCAGAAACGCTTTCCTTGCCATTGCCAGTCTACATTTTATATCCTCTCTACTTCGACCATCATCAGTTATTTTGCTCCCCAAATAACTCTTCTACTATTTTAAGTGTCTCATTTCCTAATCTAATTCCCTCAGCATCACCCAACTTAATTCGACTACATTCCATTATCCTAGTTTTGCGTTTGTTGATGTTCATCTCATATCCTCCTTTCAAGACACTTTCCATTCCGTTCAACTGTTCTTCCAAGTCCTTTGCTGTCTCTGTCATAATTACAATCTCATCGGCGAACCCCAATGATTTTATTTCTTCTCCATGGATTTTCATACCTACTCCGCATTTTTCTTTTGTTGCCTTTACTGCTTGCTCAATATACAGATTGAATAACATCGGGGAAAAGCTACAACCCTGTCTCACTCCCTTCCCAACCACTGCTTCCCTTTCATGTCCCTCGACTCTTATAACTGCCACCTGGTTTCTGTACAAATTGTAAATAGCCTTTCGCTCCCTGTATTTTACCCCTGCCACCTTTTAGAATTTGAAAGAGAGTATTCCAGTCAACACTGTTAAAAGCTTTCTCTAAGTCTACAAATGCTAGAAACGTAGATTTGCCTTTCCTTAATCTATCTTCTAAGATATGTCGTAGGGTTAGTATTGCGTAACGTGTTCCAATATTTCTACGGAATCCAAAAATTAAACAAAAATTGGATGATTTGTTCAAGCGAAACAGCTTGCACAAACTGAGCAAGCCAATAACGCTTTAGTCCACATCTGACTCTTATGCGGGCAGTTACCTATTCGGCTTGGAATTGATTGACAGAGTTCTTGGATATCCTCCTGATGTATACCAGCCCAAATTCTGACCAATTGGCGCATTGCACCGTTAAAATCTCGAGCCGGTTGGTGGGTCCTGCCCATAATGCTCCAACCGTTCTCACCTGGAGAGACATCCGGCAACTTTCTGGCCAAGACAGGGTTTGAGAAGCTCTAAGACAATCAGCAGAAACTCTCGTCGTATGCGGGTGGGCGTTGTCTTGCTGAAATGTACGTTCTGAATTGCTTGTCATGAAGGGTAATAAAACGGACTGTAGAACGTTGATGACACATCGCTGTTCTGTAACGGTGCCGCGAATGACAGCGATAAGGCTACTGCTATGAAAAGAAATGGCTCACCAGACCATCACTCCTGAATGTTGGGTCGTATGGCGGCCATCAATCAGGTGGGTATTGCAGCTCTGTCAAGGATGTCTTCAGACACGTCTTCGCTGGTCATTGGGGCTCATTTCGAAGCGAGACTCGTCATCGAAGACAATTTTAGTCCAATGAGCTTCCAGGCCATAGACGTGTGTGGAGAATACATGAACAGCTGTTAGATACCAAGCGGTATCCTGCACGCCATAACACCCGATGACTTTGAGTGATGGTCTCGGGTGCCGCATTATTTTCATAGTCGGACCCCTCTGACTATTTGTGGCACTTCCAGCACAGCGATACCTTACGCCCCGTTATGATGCTCTTCATAGCAAGCTATCCCGGGCTCACATTTCCGCAAGATAATGAACCCCCCATCCCCACCCCCTGCACTTGTCGAGAGTTTCTACCGTTTGTCGCCGGCCGCTGTGGCCGAGCGGTTCTAGGCGCTTCAGCCTGGAACCGCGCGACCGCTACGGTCGCAGGTTCGAATCCTGCCTCGGGCATGGATGTGTGTGATGTCCTTAGGTTAGTTACATTTAAGTAGTTCTAAGTTTTACGGGACTGATGACCTCAGAAGCTAAGTCCCATAGTGCGCAGAGCCATTTGAACCATTTTTTCTACTGTTTGTCTTCGTGCTTGCCAAACCTTCCTTGGTCAGCAAGGTCGCCGGATCTCACCCCCATTGAGAACATTTTGAGCATTATGGGCAGGGACCTCAGACCAGTTCGGAATTTTGAGGATCTAATGCCTCAATTGGGAGGACATGCAAGAACTCTACCATTCAATGGCAAGCCAGAGGTGTACCATCGTGTTATTGACTTGTCCAGTTTGTAAATCCCTCTCTCTAGAACAAATTATCCAGTTTTTCAGCAATTGCAATCATGTGTCTGTCTGTACATGTACATCATGTGTACCGATTTCCCCATTCGCATAATTCTTTCGTTATGCGTATGTTGTAGTTACGTATCAGGGAATATTTTGAAATAATGCAGTTGTACAGTACAGATAGAAATTACATATTATGAAGCATATTATAACGGTATCGGGACGATACCCATTTCTATCACTTTTAGTGTGCATCAATGCGGGTGTTGACCCGTACACGAGCCTGCCTTTTGTATAACTCGCCTGTCAGCTCGTTCATAATGCATACGAGTGACATCGTTTCACACGATCAATGTTGAAATTGCCTCTCGACACACATGTATACTAATTTACATTGCTAACGTGTCCACTGATGCATATGTGCAACAAATTTAACAGAGTGGTTAGTGCAAAAATACTGTTAATGCGCAACTACACGCATGTATTACTTGACAATGGCTTTCTAAACCGACGCAAATCTGTAGCGAATGGCAATATGTTTTTTTTAACTTTAACAAAACGTTTACGTCTCCTGTAGAATCACGATTTAACTTTTTCCGAGATCAAGAAAGAAAATATTTTCACCTCAAAAGTAATACTTACGTTTCGCTTGACTAGTTTCAACCGTACGAAATGGCAATCTCCAAATCTGAAAATAAAACAGACTTATATGCATAACACAAAATAAAAGTGATGGAATCGTTTTATTAATATGCATTATCGTGGACTTAGACACGTTGAGGACCATGAATTTTCTCTAATGTAACGTGTTCTGTACGACTTTATGTGGGATATTCTGTAAGAGTAAAACAGGCAGTGAAGTCATAAAACTGCATCCTGAAGTTCCATAATTGATCACAAAACAGGGCCCGATAGGGACTCGAACACTGAACTTCGGTGGCAATGCTCATACCGACTAATCTATTTTTTCTTTATCTCTCTTTGTTTTCCTTTCACTTTTTTACGCTTGAAAATAAAACTGAATGGGAAATTTTATATCTTTTGAAATTAAAACCTTCTTCTTACTTTTAATTTTTGTTCTCTGAAAATTAAATTTCTTCCCTCTTAATACCTAAAGATTGTTCGTTCTTTAAAAGTTAAGTGATTTTGTAAGGCGAAGTTGTCCTTCTTCTTTAGAGCTGAAATTATTCCATCCTTGATTTCCCTTTTTTAATATCTTATCTGCTGATGGTACTCAAGGTGTTAAATGAAATTCTCCCGACGGGATTTTCTGTCTCTATCAGAAGACTAATATCAAGAAATGCTATAGAGATTTTGATACGGTTTTCTCTAATATAATACCTGACAAGATAAGTGTAGTACCCAGGAGAAATCACTCAATGTCAATGTAACTTTGTGCACAGGAACATCGTCGGCGGGTTAGTCGAGTATGTAAGTAATTAGAAAACATAGAAATTACACAGCCAACCGGTTCCAGACAACTGTTTGGTCCACTGACCTGGACTTTGACACCTACTAAGGGTGTCTTCATCACAATGAAATTTTGAAAAACCGTAAAATTACATTGCGGGTAAGCAACGGTCAGACTTTAGAGCAGCTATGCTCAAGTCAAAAATAAAATATAACACGTTCCAGCCTTGTCACTGTTGCCTAGCTAGGAACAACATCAGAATTACTCTCTGTAACAGGTGGAAAGACCACCAGAGTGAATTGGTGGTGTTCTTGTTCAGTATTGCTACCAAGCCTGATGGGTATGTGGCAGGCCTAAACAGCGTCAGATGTTGAGTGATCACTTTGAAGGACACGGCGATGCTGCTTACGCATGTGAGACAGCGTTATCAGCTCCTGACAGAGTTTGAAAGGGTCCTCGCTGCTGGTCTCCATTTGGCTGCCTGACTGAATCGTGCAGTATCCAGATTTGTGGGGCATTGTGTCAGTGGTCCTATGTTGGACTGCATGGGGACGTGTGAGCAGGCAACTAGGCACGTTCGTCATCAAAGTTCTGGTGGACCCCCTGACCACCACAAGTGAGGATCGGCCTATTGTACACCAAGCGCATCGTAACCTGTTTACATCTGGGCCTGTCATCCGTGAAGAAGTAGCGGACTCCGTGCAACATTCTGCAATCCTTCACCATTGGTCAGAGACCAACAGCACCCGGACTACGGAATTATCGTCGGATGCCTAGGCTTCCATTAACACAAAAACACAACGGCTGCATTCGGAGTGATGCCGTTACGGGGAGACATGCACTGCTGATGAATGGGGCTGCATTGCGTTCAACAATGAACAGTGGCTCTACACTATCCGGTACGAGCATCGTCTGCTAGCATGTCGGCGATCTGTGAAGAGGTTCCATTCTTCAAGTGTTCTGGAAACGCGCGGCAGTCATTGTTTGGGGAACCATAAGGTGTGACTTCAGATCACAGGTGGGAACCCTAACAGCAGCATAATACGTCAAGGACATCCTGTTTCCTGATGTTCTACCCCTCATGCGACAGTATCGTGGTGCCATATTACAGCAGGACAATGCACGTTCACATGTACGCTTCTCCGTGGACTGCCTGCGTGAAGTTGAGGTATGTCTATGACCAGCAAAATACCCAGATCCGGTCTCGATATAACATGTGCGGGATCAGCTCTAACGTAAACTACGTCCCCGTGACAGTACCTAGGGCATCAAAGACAATAGTTGTGGACCATCTTCCCTCGGGAGAGGATACGACGGCATTATGAGATACTCGCGAACCGAATGAGTGGATGCATCTAGGCACGAGCTAATGCAGTATCTTACAGGTAACTCGACTCATAGAGCCAAATTGTTTGTAACTTAGAGTCAGTTTTGCAATGTCTGAAACTGCACCAGATACCCTTTCAACCTGTAATGTTTCATCCCGTTGCCTTCTCCTCTTCTGGATACTTTTGTCAGTCGGTTTAGATAGATTGATTCACGCGGATGGTTTGTGTATATAATTTATCACAGCTATGTCACATAAGTTGTGAAGCGTAGATACATAGCGACACCCCTGTGAAGCAGGGGCAAGTCTTTATTTAGGATATAAATAAAGTTACGCTGGAGGTGAAGTTTCTGTCTACACCATATTCAAGACTCCCGTCGGAATTCTCTCCTTATTAGAACAAGCAAATAACACGATTGAATAAAACGACCTATCAAGAAGCTCGCTGGGTTTTTAAAACAATTGGCCGACGAATTTTATTATATACAACTTATAGGGAAATCAGGTTTCATTTATAATTATCATTTAATGGGAAGTAATAATTAAGAACAGAGACAGATAGGCCTGTAGGCGGTCTTAAACAACCAGTTGATCAGGATGTGATGTATCTTTAAATTTAGAAGTAAATTTGTTTTACAAGCAACAAACATTTTTTCTTCTTTTCTACCGAGACATCTTTCGCTGAAGTTTCAGCAGCATCGTGACTTTTTAATTTACTTTCTATTAAGCAACAGGAAAAATTGATTTTTTGATATTTCTATATATAGAATTTCAGATTTTGATGAAGTATTCACAAATTTGGAAGTAGATTTCTCCATAAACTTTGCAAACACTGGCTGTGGTTTTTGGAGCTTACTGTACATTGCATTATAGCGTTTTCCTTTCACAGTCTGCCATCTACACCTGTAGACACGTTAGTATAAGAGGACCAGCAAATAACTAATGCAACATGTTCTTTTTTTCTAAAATCAGGTTGGTTTTATTTAGTATTCCAATAAACCATATTATCCCCACTCTTTTGCATACAAAACCATATTTTTCAACACAATTTCCGTTCATGTTGCTGGGAGGGCCTGTATGGCCGCATGGTAGCACTGCTGGTCCCAGCGGAAGTTCGAGTCCTCCCTCGGGCATGGGTGTGTGTGTTTGTCCATAGGATAATTTAGGTTAAGTAGTGTATAAGCTTAGGGACTGATGACCTTAGCAGTTAAGTCCCATAAGATTTCACACACATTTGAAGATTTTTTTGTACTGGTCGAAGTCAGAGCCAACGTCTTGCTGCATCAGTAATCTCTCCAACATCCACGTAGTGCTTCCGCAGAGTGCATGAAGTCTGAAGGTGCGAGATCGGCCTGTAGGGTGGACGAGGAAGAACTGTTCAATGAAGTTTTGTGAGCTCATTTCGGGTGCGCAAACTTGTGTCAGCTTTTGCTTTGTCATGGAGAAATTGGTTTGCATTTTTGATGCAACGAAAACACTGAAGTCGTTTCTGCAACTTCCTGAGTGTAGCACTATAAAGTTTCAAGTTGCGCCATGCGGGAAGACATCAAACAGAATAACCTCATCACAGTCTCAAAAGACTGTTTGCATGACATTACCGGCTGAGGGCGTGCCTTGAACTTTTTCTGCATTGAAGAGCGATGTGGTGCCAACTCCATGGATTGCCATTTCGTTTCCGGTTCGAATTGAAACCATGTTGCACAGCCTGTGACGATGTTCGTCCAAAAGTTGTCACAATCAGCCTCGCAACGAGCAAGCGATCCCTCGCAGATGGTCCTTTGTTGCTCTTTAATTTCTTCTTTTAAATAAAAAAGAAACCAGATGGCACACCCCTTGAGTATCCCAACTGGTGGTAGAGTGTGTCGCCACCAGCAGAGGTGTTTCATTGTGATCCATTTATCACCTCGAATGAGAGTGTCTGCATGTTATGACACTGCAGGAGTCAGAGATGGTTGCGGCCGGCAGGCATGCCAGGAGATGGGATAGATTTGTGCGACCTTGTTGTAGTGATGACAGACGTCCCACCCAACGACTCACTGTGCTTTTGTTCACTAACGACTCACAGTGCTTTTGTTCACTAACGACTCACTGTGCTTTTGTTCACTAACGACTCACTGTGCTTTTGTTCACTGCCAGGTCTCCATAGATATTCTGTAAGCGCCTATGAATATCTACGATACTTTGGTTTTCCGCCAAAAGGAACTCAATGACAGGTTCTAGCTGGGAACACACATCCGATGCAGACGCCATTTTTAAGGCGTATAACGCCGCCACCAATTGGGACTTCATGAAACTATAGGGGCTGATGCGGGAATATTGCACGATGCCCAACAACAAATCCCGCAATTTTTAAAGCAGTACTGGCTGAGAAAAAAGTGTTGTTTTACTTATTATATGCCCTCGTAGAAAACACTTTCACATCCGTAAGTAATCCACTGATGGTACTAACTTCAGTGAGACATGTTTGGATAGGAAAGAAAAAATAAAATTGTGTTTGCTCAAGGAAGTAGCTATCCAAAAACAAATTTATTTGTAAGCAGACGCGGATGCAGGAGTAAGCTTCAGGGAGAAGTTAACAAAGCGAACGTCGATAATAGTAAAACTGCGGTAACGAAGAGCAGTGGAATTAAATCAGGTGATGCTGAGACAATTGAATCTGAGGATTACATGATCAAGCAGTACACAAGTTTTCCATTGTGGGCATTTAAATAACTGACTTCTTCAGCAGTAAAGTTATATTAGGTAGAGGGGCAATAGCAAGAGGGCAAATAATTTTATGTGAGTTACAATTCTTGGAGAAGAGTTTACAGCATTGTGAGGTATCGTGTGTAAGCTTTTATTACTTTTGCGCCCTCACTCGTTATTGTTCATCTTTTTTCATCCTGTTCAGAACTTAGAATTTGGATCGAGTGGAGCTATGTCAAGCTTGGAAATACTTCGACAGTTCACTGGTGGATGTACTGACGCTGAACGATGCGATGTTGAATATGTCGGGAAGGTGGAACAATAACTGGGTACTTCTAAGTTAGTTGACTGCGTTTGGAAACATTGCTGATGCTCTTCCATTCCATATATTTTGTAATTATTAGTCGCTGAACCCTGATTAAGTACTCACAAGTAACAGGTCATGGTCTCAAAAATGGTTCAAATGGCTCTGAGCTCTATGGAACTTATCTTCTGAGGTCATCAGTCCCCTAGATCTCAGAACTACTTAAACCTAACTAACCTAAGGACATCACACACACCCGTGCCCTAGGCAGGATTCGAAACTGCGACCGTAGCGCCCGCGAGGCTCCTGACTGTAGCTCCGAGAACAGCTCGGCCACTCCGGCCGGCTTTCATGGTCTCATTTTGTGAAAATAAACTGTTTTCTTGCAGATTAATTCACGATATATCACCTAAAGTTGAATTAGGATTACGTTACATTTCCATAACTTTAATCTCAGTAGTGGTGGTAGCTGAAGAGAAGTGTCAAAAGTAAATGGCGGCAGTGTGAGACCTGGTCAGTTCTTGCCAGTCAGCGAGCCACAGCTCATTACCGGTGAGCACACGCTGTCGCACCGACGTTTTGGCAAGTTCCCAAACAACTGACAAATTACAGGGCTTTAAATATTTTTACCGCAGCCCACCTGCACTTGGTAAGGCCTCCGGCAAAGTGGGCGACGCCGGGCTAGCCGCACCGGGCGAGATGGTGCAGTGGTACACTTTGGGAGGACTGGGGTTCGAAGCCTCGTCCGGCCATTCATATTTAGGATTTTAGTTATTTTTCTAAACTGAACGTTACTCTGAAAGGGCACAGTATGTTTCCTAACCTGTGATTCCCATCATGAAATCATCCAAGCATCATCTAACGAGTTTATTTGTGAATTCTAGCTCAGTGAAGTAGGCACTCTTTGCTATTCATTTCAGAGTAATTAAATTTTTTAATAAGTATAATGTAATTATTGAATAAATGTGTTTTTTTCGTAACTTCGTTAAAGATCACATTATATCTTTTTTCTTCAAATTTGAGTAGGACTATGTAAACCTGTAAAGGCTACCACTATTGCTGGTTCCCTGGAACATTCAGCGTGGGATCCCCCTTTTCGGCAGTGGCATTGTCTTGCTGTTTCGTTGAACAATTCCTAAGCGCTACCTTTCACATGCCTTTATGCGAGGGCAGCATTGTTCATGTTTCGCGTGGAACGGTCGTATACAGTCGTGTCGCAATAAAAATATGTCAGCAGGCTGCAGATGTTGACAAAATATGAGTTCGGAAATTTTCCGTCGAATAGTGAGGAAACATTAAGTGAGTAATCGGTTTATTCGTGAAGGGTTCATCTATGTACAAACGAAAGAGCGGACAAGTCAGTGTCGTCATTCTTAGTCAGTATCATATATCGGCTGTATTATTATTTGGACAATTACAAAAATTGACGCAAACTTCTAGTACAGAAAACCAATACAGCAATGCAAACGTGAATGTGAAAGTGGAAGCAAATTTAACTGCTGATATGAACAGCCACTGTTAGGAAGAGTGTTACTTACGAACTCAATAAAAAAAACTAAATGGTATGAACGGTTATGCTTTCAAAAGCTGAGCTACTTTGATATTAGTGAAGAAAGGATATACGCATTTGCTTCAGGCAAAACTGTCAAGTTTCACACGAAGTGTGCTCACCGAGTTAACCATCCCTTACCCATGTCTGACAGCCGCAAAACAAAACAAAATAATAATAATAATAATAAATTAATAAAATAATAAAAAAATCTGTTTCAATTAAGGATCAGTAAAACACAACAGGAGAAGGTTTACAACTGTGATCTGAGTGTGTTGAAAGTTCAGGTTTTGCTCTGTAATTGTAATAAAGCATTCATCACGTCAGTTGATATTAAGCAGAAAATATGTTCTCATTGGACTCTGCCAGTGGGATATGAAATCTGATTTACGGAGATAGAGAGCTACGACGCAGGTTCCCATTTTTAGCAGAACTCAACTGAGCGTGAGGGAGAATTTGACTGCTCCACCAATGCGTAAACTGTCTTTTTCTAGGACCGAAATGGAGATGTAGCCAACTGATTGATTGCATCTGCATGGTGATCAGTAAATAGAACAGAATGCTGTTGGGAGCTTGAAAATCGACGGTCTGCAAATAGGTGGCCTTAAACTGGAAAAATCTCATGCCTACCGACATTACACTCAATAGAACGTGCCTGCGTTGTCAGCTTGATGGAAATGAAGCGTACTCATTCGGAACATAGCTTAAATGTAATTACTGACAATCACTCTTATGGTAGTACATCAGTCCAAGGTTCGAGAGTTTGGTGCAACGACTATACGCAGCAATTCTGTGAGGTGCATTAGTAATGGTCATTGGTGTACATGAACTTTCCATTTTAGCTACACAGTGCGCTCTGATGACCAGAGGGAGAGTTCGTAATTTAAAGCAGCATTGGCTTTCCTAATCATCTCCCATGTATCAACGTTTTTTCCACACTGGCATTGCAACTGTATAACATTACCACCCCTCTTCCCCCCTTCTCTATTCTTTACCGAAGGTATCTTAATGTATTATTTCAAATGACCACTTCTACCTCTATATTCTACAACCTGCATTTCATGGTATACCTATTGTAATTGACAAAGTTATATTAATTGTTGTCATATGTTCAAGAGTATAGTAACATTCAAAGAAATGTCAGCATTACTGTAAAACTGATTTCGTGAAACAATTTGAATAATTTCAATTTAAAATGTTAGGGAGAGGTGTTATTAATTTTGGTGTTTGACAGATTTGAACTTCTGGTCTAATTTACATTATGGAGCTTTAAGCTACAATATCTCACCACATTATAAAGAAATTATGTCATTTGTTGATTTATTTATTCTGGCAAGGTAAGTAAGTTATAAGGAAATATACATCCATGTTGTTGGACTCAATCAAACCAATGTTATACAAAAAGTAAATGTGGGAACTATAAATTCAGTTACAAAGTTACAATTAATTTTAAAAAATCATTTATAAGGGTTAAATAACTGTGAAACAACAAAAGCTTGACAATTAAAAATTATACTTTATAAGACGCTATAATAATGTATTTTTCATTTGGTGCAAATGTCAAGGTGAGTAGTTACAGTAGTCCATATTCATTCAAGATCAATAAATTGTAGGAGTTGGATGCTTGTATTATTTGATTAGCACATACGTTGTTGCATTTGAAATGAAAAATAAAATGTTTTGAAGAACGAAACCAGAAAAATTATAAGTGTAATTTTACGAAAATTCTCAGTTAGGTCCGGTACAGATCATGAAAGATAATTCGTAAAACTAGAAAATTATGCATACTAAAAATTGACAAGAACAAAGAGATCTCAGTCCAGAACAGTATAGATATGATTGTCGTTTGTACTTCTCATTCTCAAGTAATTTTTTAACATATGTAAGACCTTTGTTAACGTTCAAAATAATGTACTAAATATGTTTGGAAATCCGGATCAAGTGTGTAACACAGAAAGTACAGTATCCAACTTGCCAAAATGCCTTTTGTTAAACTGATGACATCATTAATTTCATATTGCATTCCATATTTCATGTCTTCATAAAATGATATTATGTCAACATATGTTCTCTTAGTTGAATAGGTAGCTCACAAATAAAGCAGTTATTCATAAAATTTACATTCCTCTTCTGCACCATCGCCACATAAAAGACAGAAATGTTCTTTTATATTCATCTTTGAAGATACCTTCTTGAAACTTAATTCTCAGTATGACAAATGACAGATTTATTATAGTGTCTCCAGTTGGAAATTTTTTAAACAGACAAAACCAGAGAATGTGTGTGTAGTATAAACTTCGAGTTCTTCAATTATTCAAACATTAAATTGATGCCACAAAGATAAGCATGGCACAAGGTATATGGAGTGCTATTAATGTTGTTGAGTATCAACACCCTCTGAGTAATGCTATGGGTGAACAACAGCCAGTTCCACCTTTTCCACAGCCTTTTAACTTTTTAATGCTCACACCAAGTTGTTTACATTATACTGTTGACCACAGGTTTACATCTGAAAGTTTATCAGAACATCACAGATCCATCCATTATTTAAGGTTTTAATTTCTTCACAAAAAAAGAAAAAAAAGCAACTAACCCATTGACCAATTTCAACAACACTTGTCAGACAAACAGCAAACTTTATCAGCACATTAGGGTTTACAACCTCTTAGCTCCAAAAATAGGCAAAATCGTGTTTTTTACCATCCCTTCTATATAGACCGCCCTGCATGACAGGTTTTTGTTTGGGAATAGTATTGGCTTCCACTGTCGACATTCTTTGCAAGCCAGCCCACATGTCAAAGGTAAGAACCAGTTTTCCAGTCCCCCTGAGATGTAGTCTGTCAAGCACGACCGGTGTGTTGTGTTGGAGTACTATCTGCCTGCATTATTGACCTATTTTGAAGGAAGTATATGTTTGTATGGGTACATATGCAAGAAAGTTGAGATGGATAGAGGAAGAGATGGACAGCAAGAGGGCAAAAGGAGGGATTCCATAGGGTGAGAGAGGAGCAGAAGGGATAGGATAGGTAGATTGAGGAAGGATGGGATAGAGAGAGAAGGGGCTGGAGGAGATGGACAGAGAAAGGGTGGAGGAGATGGACAGAGATGGGGTGGAGGAGATGGACAGAGAAGGAAGGACAAGATGAGCAGAGGGAAGTGCAAAAGGGTGAGATGCAGGAGGTAGGTGGAAGGTGTAGAGAGCTAGGGAACAAGAGGATGAGGAGTTTGACAGTGAGATGAGGAGGACAAGGATATGTACAGAGGGAAGTTGAGAAAGGTGCAGTTACAGACATGGGGCAGAAGAAATGGGCAGAGAGAGGAAGCAGGATAGGATGTAGAGACAGAGAGAGGGGGGAGAAGGAGATGGACAGAAATATGTGGAAGGATGAGGTGGACAGAGAGACAGGTGGAAGAAAAGGTGAACTCAAAGGGAAGAGAAGGAGATGCACGCAATATATTTGTGAATGGGTATATGCTGTCATGAGTGTCAGGAGGTGATTGAGCAATATACGTGCTTGACAGCTACATACACTTGCCAGTACCAGCACTGTGAGATTTATAACGTCCTGCACAATGGATGTGTTGTCTGGGTGTAGTGTGAGTGTCTTATCGACCTGCTTTGCAGGACAACCTACAGGTGAAAAGGCAAAAACAGCTCTCAAGCCACTGACAGGAATGCTGCTTGCACAGCAGGCACAACAGACAACACAATTATTTACGCCGGGGCTACTCAAGCGGATGAGCATATCTGGGGGAAGACTGACATGGATAGAGGGGGATGGACAATAATAGCAGAGCAGGAGGAGTTCTGTAGGGAGAGAGGGCAGGAGGGAATGCAAACAGAGATGAGACCAGGGAGGACAGATAGGAAGAAGAGAATATGGACAGGGATCAGAGAAGGATGAGGTGGAGAGAGAGATCAGGGGAGGCTGATATGATCAGAGAGATCAGGGAAGGACGAGATGGACAGAGAGATCAGTGCACAAGGAGAAGGGTAGAAAAGGAGAAGGTATAGAGGGTGGGAGGAAGAGATAGGCAGACAGGGAGGGGCAAAGTGGTGAAGGGCTGACAAGGGGAAGAGGACGATATGGACAGAGAGAGATAGAGGCGGAGAAGGTCAGAAAGAGAAAGGAGGAGATATGCAGGGTGTTGAGGAGGAACTGGACAAAGAGAGGGGGAGGAGGATATGTGGGTAATGTGCATGCCAAACGTGTACACTGACAAAGCCGTGGGGAAAAGAGTGGAATTCATAATAAAAACAAGAGTACAAGAACAATGTGTAAACCATACAACATGCAATTAGGAGCGGTAGAGAGGAGCAGAAATAATACAGGTTGGAGGAAAATGGGACAGGAACTAAAACGTGACACAATTACGAGTCG
The DNA here is from genome assembly GCF_023897955.1 of Schistocerca gregaria. NCBI lineage: Eukaryota > Metazoa > Arthropoda > Insecta > Orthoptera > Acrididae > Schistocerca > Schistocerca gregaria. The sequence continues at coordinate 476,723,070 of NC_064926.1, forward strand.
CTGAAAATTACTGATACAAAGAAGTAGAACGTAAAGCAAAACGATTGTTCTAAGTGCCTACTGACAATCATAAAAACAGAGCAGTGGATCGGAAGGAAACCAGGATGAGAGAAAGACGCATTAGATAAATTGAGCCAAATCGACGGACTATTCGATATATAAGTGGTTTTTACAGTACTCAGTTGTTCAGTAGGCAGTGTATGCAAGGCCACTTGGAGCCTACTCGGGCTAAAATACCACAAGACACCGGAAAAATTTTAAAATCCGTAAAAATCAGATGTAAAATACACGACAATATAATATCTTGTCCCAAGTAGCGTGACTAAGCTCTCATTGTCTAGTGTACAAGCACACACCGAATCATTGTGAAAAATAAAAGCTAGTCATGTAGTTAATATTCAGTACGTGTGGCACCGTTGATCTAATACAGATTTCTTTCCTCATCCCAGATCCTTCCTCTCTACCTTGCTGTTTTTGTGACTGTTGTTTGGCGCTCAGAGTAATCGTGTAGCTTGACATTGCGATCATATGTAGGGAGCTTGTATTTTGAGTGACTTGCAATTGTGTCATTTTTTTGTTCCTGACCCTTTTTTCTCTTCAGTGTATACTTTGTATCCCATCCCTATCGGATCTAATTGTACCTAGTGGGGTTTATACACTGTTGTTACACTTCTGTTTTTATTATATACATTTTGTTTTATGTTTAGGTCTCCTGTTATATTTCTATATTATTTTATTTTAGTTATCGAAAACTGACAAAACTCTACCATCTGGTGAGAAAGATGTATGGCACAGGCGAAGTACCCTCAGACTTCAAGAAGAATATAATAATTCCAATTCCAAAGAAAGCAGGTGTTGATAGCTGTGAAAATTACAGAACTATCAGTTTAATAAGTCACAGCCGCAAAACACTAACACGAATTCTTTGCAGGCGAATGGAAAAACTGGTAGAAGCCGACATCGGGGAAGAACAGTATGGATTCAGTAGAAATATTGGAACACGTGAGGCAATACTGACCTTACGACTTATCTTAGAAGCTAGATTAAGGAAGGGCAAACCTACGTTTCTAGCATTTTTGGACTTAGAGAAAGCTTTTGACAATGTTGACTGGAATACACTCTTTCAAATTCTGAAGGTGGCAGGGGTAAAATACAGGGAGCGAAAGGCTATTTACAATTTGTACAGAAAGCAGGTGGCAGTTATAAAAGTCGAGGGACATGAAAGGGAAGCAGTGATTGGGAAGGGAGTGAGACAGGGTTGTAGCCTATCCCCATTGTTATTCAATCTGTATATTGAGCAAGCAGTAAAGGCAACAAAAGAAAAATTCGGAGTAGGAATTAAAATCCATGGGGAAGAAATGAAAACGTTGAGGTTCGCCGATGACATTGTAATTCTGTCAGAGACAGCAAAGGACTTTGAAGAGCAGCTGAACGGAATGGACAGTGTCTTGAAAGGAGGATATAAGATGGACATCAACAAAAACAAAACGAGGATAATGTAATGTAGTCGAATTAAGTCGGTTGATGCTGAGGGAATCAGATTAGTAAATGAGACACTTAAAGTAGTAGATAATTCTGCTATTTGGGGAGCAAAATAACTGATGATGGTCGAAGTAGAGAGGATATAAAATGTAGACTGGCAATAGCAAGGAAAGCGTTTCTGAAGAAGAGAAATTTGTTAACATCGAGTATAGATTTAAGTGTCAGGAAGTCGTTTCTGAAAGTATTTGTATGGAGTGTAGCCATGTATGGAAGTGAAACACGGACGATGAATAGTTTGGACAAGAAGAGAAAAAAATGGTTCAAATGGCCCTGAGCGCTATGCGACTTAACTTCTAAGGTCATCAGTCGCCTAGAACTCAGAACTTATTAAACCTAACTAACCTAAGGACATTGCACACATCCATTTCCAAGGCAGGATTCGAACCTGTGACCGTAGCGATCCCTTGGCTCCAGACTGTAGCGCATAGAACCGCATGGCCACTCCGCACGGCGACAAGAAAAGAATAGAAGCTTTGGGAATGTGGTGCTACAGAATAATCCTGAAAATTAGATGGGTAGATCAGATAACTAATGAGGAGGTATTGAATAGAATTGGGGAGAAGAGAAATTTTTGGCTCAACTTGAGTAGAAGAAAGGATCGGTTGGTAGGAGATGTTCTGAGGCATCATGCGATCACCAATTTAGTACTGGAGGGCAGCGTGGAGGGTAAAAATCGGAGAGGGAGACCAAGAGATGAATACACTAAGCATATTCAGAAGTATGTAGGTTGCAGTAGGTACTGGGAGATAGAGTAGCACAGAATAGAGTAGCACAGAATAGAGTAGCATGGAGAGCTGCATCAAACTAGCCTCTGGACTGAAGACCACAACAACAACATCAATAAAAATGAAATTGTTGTACACTGTAAAAAAGGCACCACAGAGGAGTTATGAAAATTTACAAATTTTTACTCTTACAGGTATCGACGGAAAATGCAAAATTGTAAACTTTGGCGAACGATGGATGAAATGTGACGCTACAGAATATATTCACTGTGCAGCTGGCAAGGATAGTAGACATGGGACACGTCGATACCAGGACATATAGTTTTTGCGAAATTTTTTCCGTGTACTCAGGGATAGTATTTATGCCTCGCAGAGAGGTGCGTGAACAATATACGCAGATGTCAGCATTCGAGAGAGGGCAAGTAGCTGGGCTAAAAAGAAGCCGGTTGGAGTAATCAGACACGCGCTTGACGTTTGAACAGCAGAAATGTCACTGTTCGATTACGCTGGCAGGGGTGGATCAATCAAGGCCGAACACAGGTTCAAGAAGGAAGCGACCCACCTAGAGCGACGACAGAATGAGAGGACCGAGCAGTCGCCAGAGAAGCACTCAGAGCCCCGGATTCATCATTACCATCGATCCGACGTGCAATTGGTGTTCCAGTGACCACAGAGATCGTTAACAGACGACTCACAGGATGGGGACCTGAGCTCACAGCGCCCCTTGCGCAGACATTGCTATTGACCTCTTTGCGCTAACATATCCAGTGGTGTCGGGCACGTTCGGCCTGAAATCTCATTAACTGGAATGGAGTTGTGTTCAGTGAAGATTCCCGCTTCGAACTGAGTTCCAATGACCCACAAAGACCTGTCTGGAGAGGCCCCGACAGCAATAGGATACCAATCTGTCGCCCGCCATACGGCCCTACGACCCGGAATCATGGTATGGGATTCCATTTCATTTCGTAGCAAGATCTCTTGCGCTGTCATCCGCGGTACCCTTACACAACAGCGCTACGTCGAGGATACCTCTACGCCCCACTTTGTTGCCCTTCATGGCAACCCATCCTCGGCTTACCTTTCAGCGAGATGATACGAATCCGCACACGGCTAAAGTTTCTAATGTTTGTCTTCGTGCTTGCCATATCCTGCCTTGCCCAGCAAGGTCACCGGAACTCTCTCCAATTGAGAACGTTAGGAGCTTTACAAGCTGAGCTTCCTAACTAGCAAGTGATTTTCAGGGTCTAACGTGCTAATTGAGCAGAACGTGGCACGATATCCCCCAGGAGAACATCCAATAACTCAGTCGATCAATGAGAAACCGAAAATTGCGTAAGGGCCAGAGATGGACCAACGCGTTATTGACTTGCTCAATTTGAGGAGCTCTTTCTGTTGAATATATCATCCAATTTTTCTGAATATTAATAACTTTCATAATACTTTACCTAGACAAAATTAATTTTATTTTCGTGCTTGACCGTTGATTTTTGATTTTGTCCGTTTTCAGCCCTACCAGACGCCTTTCAACCGGGGTGAGTCGGTACAATGTAAACACATTTGAATGTGTACAGAACCAGCACATCGTCAAGGACTCCGATCATTATTTTGATGCGGCAATATTGGCCGACAACATGAAGTGAAATTGTATGAAACTTAATTTGATTCAGAATACGCTGAGTAAATCAGGCGTAAGCCTTGTTTGACGACGTGGTAATGGTGGGCAGATGTGTAGGTGTTTTCTGGAGAGTGTTGAGAGTTAGACCAGTGGTTCCGATTTTTCAGTTTTATTAAATAATATTGAGATACAAATAGTTATAGAGAACACAATCACAGCGCAAGTAGACATATTCACATTTTAGGGACCACGCTAGCGAAGAGAGGGGACCTAGCTGAAAAAGAGAAAATGGTGAACGTCAGTTACCTAACCGTCACCATTCGATAAGATCTCTCCAAAATAAAGCAATAACAGGAACTTTTTTGGTTTTCATGAAGCTAAGTCGGTACCAACATTTCAGTATCGGAGTGAAACTAAGGTAAAGGGGAAATGAAAAATAAAGCAAGACTTAAGGCCAACGACATTAACTTGCGCACGAATATAGTAAGATACACAAAATTAGATACTGAAAGAACCATAAATGTTACGAAAGAACTGAAAATATTTTACATAAATTATACGGTTCAAGTAAATGGGCAAAATAGGATATCAAAACTGGTAGGAATGGTGGAGTAAGACACCATTACATTTTCCGCCGTATATTTCACAAGGTAAAAGATGTATCGGAAGATCATAATATAGTTGGAAGGAGGAAATGTGACTGCAACAGGCCAATGAATAATTAATGTATAATAGAAGAACTAAAACATTAAATAATACATCATCAACACTGACTGAGTCATGTCGAAGACATCTTGGTTTCTGAACTGAACCTTAATAAAAAAAAAACCAGAAGGCTTCATTCGTGACACCAAGATCGTTCCAATAATAAGATAGATGCTTTCATCGGCAACTCCGGGCGATCAGCGACCACATGATAATATCGCCGGCCGGTGTGGACGAGCGGTTCTAGGCGCTTCAGTCCGGAACCACGCTGCTGCTACGGTCGCAGGTTCGAATCCTGTCTCGGGCATGGATGTGTTTGCTGTCCTTAGGTTAGTTAGGTTTAAGTAGTTCAAAGTTCTAGGGGACTGATGACCTCGGATGTTAAGTCCCATAGTGCTCAGAGCCATTTGAACCATTTGATAATAATATCGACAGGAGTTGTGGATTTGGAAATACGGTGATGGGGGCTTTTTACTAAACAACGAAACATAGGTAGATGCCAAAAGCAACACGTAAAAAATATTAAGATCTCCGTGGAAAATGAGGCCATGAAAGCCACAGCAGGCTAACCCACTATGGTCACGAATTCAACGGTTGACTTACGTGGAGCTCCTTATTACCAACATCAGTACATAGCATCTCTGTGACTCGTAATGGAAACAACCGTCCCTACTTCTATGTGTGACTATGGACTAATCCATCGTTCAACGAAACAGGCCCACCGGCTGCCCTTTAAATCGTGGATGGTGGTTGACGTTTCACAGCCAGCTCACGTGCATATGAGTCAGGTATATGTTCTTCATAAAACGCGACAACATGCACATGTTGATGACGGTTTCTCATCCCGTTATTGAAAGAGCTATTACAAAATACTTATTTCCAGTTTCTTGTCAACACTGTACTTACTAGGAACAAATTCTGAGATGTAAGCCTATGTTTCTCCTTGAGGGTCTAATATCATAGAAAACCGGTAAAAAACAAAGACAGGTGCTTACGCTGATCACTGTGGAAAAATGATGACTACCTGATACGTTATCTCTCTATTAACCGAAACACATGTGGACGTAGGTGTTAGTTTGTTATTTGACAACTGAACTCTATGTATCTAGAACAAAGTACAGGTAATGCATGAGGCCAAGTGGTTTGGATAGCAAATGATATAATGTAATGAGTTCGTACTACACAAAACACACACACACACACACACACACACACACACACATACACACACACACACACACACACAGACCAGGCTACTTATGCTGAGAAAATTATGAAGTTCGAAGTAGCTGAATATTTCGACTATTGAATCAATAGTTCACCAAATAGTACTATCAGTTACCAGTTTAGACCTTTTGAAGCAGCTCTTGAGTATGAACTTGGCTTTCAAGTGACAGCAGTCGTCGCCATGAATCATGAACAATTACATTGACTGTACAAAGATAAGATTCTTAACTGATATGAAGATGCAATTATTGATCTTTAATACCGGCTGTATGAGTTATTCAACTGCGTAGTACGTCGATACAGCCTTAATTCATGATCACTCACACCATACACATAGTTTTCACTTACTTAATGAAGTTCAGTCATCTTTAACTTGATCTCAGGAATTCTGGAATTCTAGAGCACGACACACACAGAAATAGCTTCTACACCGTGCAGATGGACTACGGGCTTGCCTGGGTGTAGTGGTGTATTGTCACATATAAATTCGGAGGTAGTTGACGGGAGTGAATGTGATTTGCAAGTTAAATTGTCCAGGAGTATTACGATCGTGTATAAAGTACACATTCTTCCACGCAACGGAATTATATCCAACCCCAGCCTATAACATAGCCGTCGCTCGAGGATATAACGATTCTTGGTAAGTAAAAAATTAATTTCAAAGACGCACCCTAATTTCATATATATACTGAGTGATCATCTTACGGCACTCTCCATACATTTGATATCATACTTTCATTTCCATTTAATTACAACATGAAACTTCTCTTATATGCTTAAGATGGCACACGACAGCTAACAAGATGGTCCGTCAGTCGAAACAGTTTTGATCGATGTATGGATTTAAAACTGTTGGGCGCTAGACATCTTGGTCTGCAACAACCTACAAGCTCCAGTAGATAAAGACAAACCATTGTCACTTGTTAGAGGAAGTAATAAAGCAGTGGAAGTCAGTAAGAAGGCTGGCGAAAGCGGAACTAAAGAGATAAGCCAGTAACTAAACAACAGTTAAACTGGGCAGGAGTATTGACGCCTCACAAAATGTCAACAATCGTTGTGTCATTGTTTCGTCATCTCCCAAAATGCAGTGTAAGTCCCTTGGTAGACCAAAGGCATACAACACACAGGAGGTTAAGAGACTGGATTAATTTAAAAAATATGGTAACGTTAACACAGTGGTTCTAATGTTTCACGTTTTCTACGTAGACCCCCCACCCCTCTCCACTTGTGTGCAACACACACAACGTTCATTCAACACGTCAAAATTTAAAAAAAAAGTCCTTGTTTGGGATGTTGTCCTACTTGCGTGGAACAATGGCTTGAATGCTGATTATGTAGTCAAAGCGTTGACCCTTCGGGCGAATAAAACATGTGTGGATAATTTTCTTTATTGACTACCAGTTTAGGCTCATTACTGAGCTGTTTTCAGATCAGTCTAAAATGTTGTTCAGTATGTGACACTCATTACACATCATAGTATTTTTAGAGCTAAATACCCTAGTTAAATAAAAATTCCTAAAGTGAAAATCGTAGACGGTTATATAATTTGACAACGTTAAACACTAATCAGCAATAGAAAAACAAGAGTGATTAACGTTGTCAATGTATATCATCGTCTACGATTTTCACTTTAGGAATTTTTATTTAACTAGGGCGAATTAGATCTAAAAAATACGACGATGTTGTATGAGTGTCACACACTGAACAGCATTTTAGACTGATGTCAAAATGGCTGAGTAATGAGCTGAAACACGGAGTGAATAAAAAAATGTCTTCTATATTCCGACAAAATTGTCGTAAGAAGTGTGACCAGAATGTAAATTAAATGTTTGGCACTACAATAGTGAATCCATAGTCACAGTACATAATTTTTTTCTTAAAAAAAGGAGGGGGTTAAATTACCGGTTTCAACGAACTATGTCGTCATTTTCAAATGTAAAACATGAATTAGAGAATATATAATGGGAATTATGACCACACACCTCACAAAAATTGCGAGAAACAGTGAGACCAGGCAACCGAGGCAATGGGGGCAGAACCAAGCCACTACAAATTACGGCCATGCTTGCCCAAACGTTCATTCCGTGTCCTAATGTGGAATAGACAAAAATCATGCCAGGACAGAAATTGTGAAGAATTCTTGCAAAGTATCCTGCTGTGTCACAGCAGTCGTATGGCTGGTATAAATTCACAACTCTGAAAATTAAACGCACATACACTGTGTGATCCAAAGTATTCTGAAACCCCCAAAAACACACGTTTTTCATACTAGGTGCATTGTGCTCCACCTACTGCCAGGTACCCCATATCAGCGACGTCAGTAGTCATTAGACATCGTGAGAGCATAATGGGGCGTTCCTCGGAACTCACGGACTTCGAACGTGGTCAGGTCATTGGGTGTCATTCGTCTGTACGCGACATTTCCTCACTGTTAAACTTCCACAGGTCCACTGATGCCGCTGTGATAGTGAAGTGAAGACGTGAAGGGACACGTACAGCACAAAAGCGTACGGCCGACCTCGTCTGTTGACTGACAGAGACCGCCGACAGTTGAAGAGGGTCGTAATGTCTAATAGGTACACATCTATCCAGACCATCACACAGGAATTCCAAACTGCATCGGGATCCACTGCAAGTACTATGACAGGCGGGCGGTGAGAAAACTTGGATTCCATGGTCGACCGGCTGCTCATAAGCCACAAATTACGCTGGTAAGTGCCGAACGACGCCTAGATTGGTGTCAGTAGCTTAAACATTGGAGGTTCGAACAGTGGAAAAACGTTGTGTGAAGTGACGAATCACTGTACACAATGTGGCGATCCGATGGCAGGGTGTGGATGGGGCGAAAGCCCGGTGAACGTCATCGGCCAGCGTGTGTAGTGCCTACAGTAAAATTCGGAGGCGGTGGTTTTATGGTGTGGTCGTGTTTTTCATGGAGGGGCTAGCACGTCGTTGTTTTTTGCGTGGCACTATCACAGCACAGGCCCACATTGATGTTTTAAGCAGCTTCTTGCTTCCCACTGGTGAAGAGCAATTCGGGGATGGCGACTGGGTCTTTCAACATGATCGAGCATGCCATTCCCAGAGAAACCCCGCAGCCCTTACCTAGAACATATGACTGCAAGAATGTAAGCTGTCATCAAGGCAAAAGCGTGGGCCAACTTCATATTGAATTCCAGCATTACCGATGGAGGGCGCCACGAACTTTTAAATCATTTTCAGCCAGCGGTCCGGATACTTTTCATCGCATAGTATATGTACATTAAATCCCTGTCACGGTGCAAACTCCCATGAGATAAACACATATAAGAATCTCACCGTAATTGCATCAAGGGCAGCAAGCTTCCATATAGAATGGAGCACATAATTTTACTACGTTCCGAAAAAAGAATCTCAAAACGCACTATATCTTCATGCCAGACTGACACACCACCAACTTGCCAACATAACTTTGCTTCATTTGCCTGGTAACCCATTCTGTCACTAGAGGGGATGAACGTAGCACAGAAACACAAGGAAAAAAAAACAGGACCTACGTAATGAACATTAAGAGGCCCTAGACGGGGCCACTTTCAAGTCTTAATGAAGTTAGTATCTAGTTAAAATATAAACAGAAACTGAACACTGGTATACAAACCAAAACATTGGTTTGCATTGTTTACAGCTTTAAAATTAGTTATCACAGCATAATCGATAAGATATCGTAACAAAGAAACGAAGTTTCTTCTCAGTACAGCATTATAACAACCGAAATACTGTTTTACACGCTTTACAAAATGCCACTCTCGTGTTTTCCATTAAGATGTCGATTGCTGCAGTTTTTCACACAGACAATTACAAAAATAAATTAAAATTTACTAGTTATAATAACTGTGTATCGCGTCAAAACACTATACGAGTATATGACAAGTATGAAGGGGTGTGTGTTAGTATTTGAAGGGAGGGGGATAGGGAAGTATGTATTTTCTTTTAATACTACATTCCAGAAATCTTAAGCAATGATAAAGACAACCTACGATAATAGGTACAGAGTGTGTACAAGGTATTAACTAACACAACAGCTACATATGAAAGTAATTCATCGTAATGCTATTTATATGCAGTAGTCGTCACAGAATTGAAGACAGCTATACAATCTGCAAGATCCTTTACCTTACGTAAAGGGATAAACACCACAAAAAAAGTATTGAAAGCAACTAAAAGTCCATGCTGGTAGGCAATTGCAAAGTACAGTGAGTATCGAATTGTGCCGTAGTGACATAAAAACAACCTGATCCTAAAACTAGTTAAGCAACTTAATTTTTTTATATTAGCCCAGTAACAAGGTGTACATGTACTGACCTACAACTATGTAGTGTTGAGGATGTACAAAGTGGTAAACTAAACATTGTTTTATTCAGATTATTCATCCTCCTTAATTTACCCAAAATGAAGGACATTTCATTTTAAAAAATTATGATCTTGACGTAGGATTTTTATCCACACATGTTTTAAATCAAAAGATCGCGTATGTTCCCACCGAAAACGTCAATGAATAACTCCATGTGAATTTCCGCAGTTTACGGTTATTAGTCCAGTGAAACTGTAAGAATAAAAGCCTGTACCTTGCAAAACCCCCCCATGAACCATGGACCTTGCCGTTGGTGGGGAGGCTTGCGTGCCTCAGCGATACAGATGGCCGTACCGTAGGTGCAACCACAACGGAGGGGTATCTGTTGAGAGGCCAGATAAACGTGTGGTTCCTGAAGAGGGGCAGCAGCCTTTTCAGTAGTTGCAGGGGCAACAGTCTGGATGATTGACTGATCTGGCCTTGCAACATTAACCAAAACGGCCTTGCTGTGCTGGTACTGCGAACGGCTGAAAGCAAGGGGAAACTACAGCCGTAATTTTTCCCGAGGACATGCAGCTTTACTGTATGATTAAATGATGATGGCATCCTCTTGGGTAAAATATTCCGGAGGTAAAATAGTCCCCCATTCGGATCTCCGGGCGGGGACTACTCAGGAGGATGTCGTTATCAGGAGAAAGAAAACTGGCGTTCTACGGATCGGAGCGTGGAATGTCAGATCTCTTAATCGGGCAGGTAAGTTAGAAAATTTAAAAAGGGAAATGGATAGGTTAAAGTTGGATATAGTGGGAATTAGTGAAGTTCGGTGGCAGGAGGAACAAGACTTCTGGTCAGGTGACTACAGGGTTATAAACACAAAATCAAATAGCGGTAATGCAGGAGTAGGTTTAATAATGAATAGGAAAATAGGAATGCGGGTAAGCTACTACAAACAGCATAGTGAACGCATTATTGTGGCCAAGATAGATACGAAGCCCACACCTACTACAGTAGTACAAGTTTATATGCCAACTAGCTCTGCAGATGATGAAGAAATTGAAGAAATGTACGATGAAATAAAAGAAATTATTCAGATAGTGAAGGGAGACGAAAATTTAATAGTAATGAGTGACTGGAATTCGAGTGTAGGAAAAGGGAGAGAAGGAAACATAGTAGGTGAATATGTATTGGGGCTAAGAAATGAAAGAGGAAGCCGCCTAGTAGAATTTTGCACAGAGCACAACTTAATCATAGCTAACACTTGGTTTAAGAATCATGAAAGAAGGTTGTATACGTGGAAGAACCCTGGAGATACTAAAAGGTATCAGATAGATTATATAATGGTAAGACAGAGATTTAGGAACCAGGTTTTAAGTTGTAAGACATTTCCAGGGGCAGATGTGGACTCTGACCACAATCTATTGGTTATGACCTGTAGATTAAAACTGAAGAAACTGCAAAAATGTGGGAAATTAAGGAGATGGGACCTGGATAAACTGAAAGAACCAGAGGTTGTACAGAGTTTCAGGAAGAGCATAAGGGAACAATTGACAGGAATAGGAAAAAAAATACAGTAGAAGAAGAATGGGTAGCTCTGAGGGATGTAGTAGTGAAGGTAGCAGAGGATAAAGTAGGTACAAAGACGAGGGCTGCTAGAAATCCTTGGGTAACAGAAGAAATATTGAATTTAATTGATGAAAGGAGAAAATATAAAAATGCAGTAAATGAAGCAGGCAAAAAGGAATACAAACGTCTCAAAAATGAGATCGACAGGAAGTGCAAAATGGCTAAACAGGGATGGCTAGAGGACAAATGTAAGGATGTAGAAGCTTATCTCACTAGGGGTAAGATAGATACTGCCTACAGGAAAATTAAAGAGACCTTTGGAGAGAAGAGAACCACGTGTATGAATATCAAGAGCTCAGATGGCAGCCCAGTTCTAAGCAAAGAAGGGAAGGCAGAAAGGTGGAAGGAGTATATAGAAGGTTTATACAAGGGCGATGTACTTGAGGACAATATTATGGAAATGGAAGAGGATGTAGATGAAGATGAAATGGGAGATACGATACTGCGTGAAGAGTTTGACAGAGCACTGAAAGACCTGAGTCGAAACAAGGCCCCCGGAGCAGACAACATTCCATTAGAACTACTGACGGCCTTGGGACAACCAGTCCTGACAAAACTCTACCAGCTGGTGAGCAAGATGTATGAGACAGGCGAAATACCCTCAGACTTCAAGAAGAATATAATAATTCCAATCCCAAAGAAAGCAGGTGCTGACAGATGTGAAAATTACCGAACTATCAGTTTAATAAGCCACGGCTGCAAAATACTAATGCGAATTCTTTACAGACGAATGGAAAAACTAGTAGATGCAGACCTCGGGGAGGATCAGTTTGGATTCCGTCGAAATGTTGGAACACGTGAGGCAGTACTGACCTTACGACTTATCTTAGAAGAAAGATTAAGAAAAGGCAAACCTACGTTTCTAGCATTTGTAGACTTAGAGAAAGCTTTTGACAATGTTGACTGGAATACTCTTTTTCAAATTCTAAAGGTGGCAGGGGTAAAATACAGGGAGCGAAACGCTATTTATAATTTGTACAGAAACCAGATGGCAGTCATAAGAGTCGAGGGGCATGAAAGGGAAGCAGTGGTTGGGAAAGGAGTGAGACAGGGTTGTAGCCTCTCCCCGATGTTATTCAATCTGTATATTGAGCAAGCAGTAAAGGAAACAAAAGAAAAATTTGGAGTAGGTATTAAAATTCATGGAGACGAAGTAAAAACTTTGAGGTTCGCCGATGACATTGTAATTCTGTCAGAGACGGCAAAGGACTTGGAAGAGCAGTTGAACGGAATGGACAGTGTCTTGAAAGGAGGATATAAGATGAACATTAACAAAAGCAAATCGAGGATAATGGAATGTAGTCAAATTAAATCGGGTGATGCTGAGGGAATTAGATTAGGAAATAAGACACTTAAAGTAGTAAAGGAGTTTTGCTATTTAGGAAGTAAAATAACTGATGATGGTCGAAGCAGAGAGGATATAAAATGTAGACTGGCAATGGCAAGGAAAGCGTTTCTGAAGAAGAGAAATTTGTTAACATCGAATATAGATTTACGTATCAGAAAGGCGTTTCTGAAAGTATTTGTTTGGAGTGTAGCCATGTATGGAAGTGAAACATGGACGATAACTAGTTTGGACAAGAAGAGAATAGAAGCTTTCGAAATGTGGTGCTACAGAAGAATACTGAAGATAAGGTGGATAGAGCACGTAACTAATGAGGAGGTATTGAGTAGGATTGGGGAGAAGAGAATTTTGTGGCACAACTTGACTAGAAGAAGGGATCGGTTGGTAGGACATGTTTTGAGGCATCAAGGGATCACAAATTTAGCATTGGAGGGCAGCGTGGAGGGTAAAAATCGTATAGGGAGACCGAGAGATGAGTACACTAAGCAGATTGAGAAGGATGTAGGTTGCAGTAGGTACTGGGAGATGAAGCAGCTTGCACAGGATAGAGTAGCATGGAGAGCTGCATCAAACCAGTCTCAGGACTGAAGACAACAACAACAACAACAACCTTGCAAAAGGTGGGGTAGAAGATTTAATTTTTTAAACTCGTTCATATTGTTGGAAAGGTTAGAAAACCAAGTTTTGCCAACAACATTTCTCTTGTGAAAACTTTCTACAGTCAAAAAACTTCTAAAATTTAGGACTTTTTTCAGTTTTATTTGCTCCTATCGCTTTGACGTCTATTTTCTTTTTTAAAGGGCACAAAATTCTCTACAAATTTGATTTTTATAATTTTTCTCTACTCCCAATATCTAAGGCGCTACAGTGCGTCGAAAAATACCATTTTTTCAAATTTCGAGGAAAGTGGCAAATTACGTAATTTTTGAACACTTATTTCAGTTTCTATTTGTGTGGTATAAACATATTACTCATCATGTTATTTATTGGAATTTACCATCTCACTCTGCTGCAGGGCAAGGACAAACAGCGTCATATTCAGTAACTACGAACACATTCACGTCGGATTGCGTGAAGTTTATTTGTGTAACACGATTGCATGTAGGTGCCGCATATTTTCTACAGTTGATTGACGTTGATGATCAGTTATAAGAAAAAGTATGTAGGAATTGTTCTTTAGCTGACAAAAGCGAATATATTCTTTGGCGGGCGGAAGGCAATTATCTCTAGTGATTGTTCACAGCGCGCTGACAGCTATTAGCACACAACAATAAGGGTCTTACAGTTTGGAGTCGCTTCCATTCAGTATATGTTGTGGTGCTGAAAATGAGTATGTCTGACATGAATTCGTGTTTCATTTGCGAAAAAACTGTGGTGACTGGTGGATGCAATGTAAAAAAAAAAGGACTGAGCACACTTATCGATTGTAGTGCTAAATGCAGGGAGTCTGCTCACTCCCGTTTTTTGAAAACGCTCGGTGAAGTGATGGTGCATGAAGCATGCTACAAGAAGTACATTAATGAGGGAATTATAGCAGCTAGCCTTCGACATCCTCAGGAACCAACAGGCGTGCTACGTCGGCCGCAGGGAAAAGGTCAGTTCAAGTTCAAAGAGAAATGCTTCTTATGTGCAAAAGGGAACTCGGATGACTTTTAACCAAGCAGTTAAGACTGCCATATGCCAAACGAAATTTTGATGGAGGGTACCTTATCCACAAAGTGACTTGGACTCGAAATGTTTGCTTCAAGTTAATAGCCCAAAGCTATGTTTCTTACCTGCAACGTCAATTTGGATCTCAATTTGGTATTGTATTTGATGGGTATCCATGTGAGGGAGCCAAATGTAGCACAAAGAGTGATGAGAGGATTCGTAGGTCCGAAAAACATTCTTCGGTTGACGTTGTGGTTGAATCAGAGATGGTGAACCAAGTCCCGCAGGACAAGTTCTTGTACAACGAACGAAACAAGATGCGTTTGATCACACTTCTTGAAAAGGAATTTCTGGAGTGTAGCGTTGAAGTGCACCAGCCACAAGAAGATGCTGACGTTATGATTGTAACATCTGTCATTTCAAGAACTAAAGATTTTGGAAGTGTTGTCATTGTAGGAGAAGATGTTGACCTGCTTGTGCTCATGACCGGTTTGGGGCAAGGCATTGCAAACTTATTTTTCTTAAAGCCAGGAAGAGGAAATGCAGAAGACAAGTGGTCTTCCACTGCATCTTACAAATCTGACAGTGAATATATTCTGTTTACTCACGCCTTTAGCAAATGTGGTACAACATCCGTTTTTTTTGGTCAAGGAAAAATTAAGTGCTGCAATATTGTTGCGAAAAATTAACACCTAACCTCAGCGCTTTGCACGTTCAATAAACCACATGCACCCGTGAAGAAATAATAACAGCAACAAAACAGGTTACTATCGTATTGTATACTGGAGGTGTCAGCAGATCCCACACACTACATCATTTACGGTACCAGCTATTCGCCAAGTCTGCCACAAAAAGCAAACAATCTTGCACGGTTGCCACCTACACTAGATGCTGCACAACATCATTCGTTACGGACTTACCAACAAGTTCAAAGTTGGATGGGAAACTGGAAACCTCCTGAGAAATGGGGCTGGAATCACGGTGACCACGGTCCAACACACGTTAAAATGAGTCAAGATCCAGAACCTGAAGCACTTCTTCACAATTGCTTCATGCTCATGCAAGCTGAACTGTGGCGGAGCGTGCTCCTGCAGAAAAGCGAGTTTGAAATGTTCTTCAATTTGCAAGAAATGTATTGGGGTCAACTCTGAAAACGTGCCAAAATTTTTATATGAAGACAGTGAAGATGTTATGAAGGATGTTGAGGAAACCGCTGACGAAATCAACGAACTTGCTGAGGCTGACTCGCTGTTGAAAGAAGAGGTCAATCTGGGATCAACTCTAGGTACAGACCCTGAATCCGTAACTCAAGGTATTTCTGGTGACGCAGAGGAACCTGGCCCAACAAAACGTTGGAAGTGATGCTCATATCTGTCTCAAGTTCGCTAATGTGCGATATTACAAGTATTACACACCCAGAACTGTCAACATTTTTTAGTAACTTACAATGCATTTTAATTGTAATAAAGCTACTTATTTTTAGTGTCAACTGTGTGGCTTTTATACACAAGAAGAATTACCTACCTAATTAGGTTGCCTATTGCAGCTAAAAATAGTTCCGTTTCCTGAGACAATTTATTGTGTGTGTGTGTGTGTGTGTGTGTGTGTGTGTGTGTGTGTGTGTGTGTATTAATGATGTATTTTTATATTTATAGTTTTACAAATACCAGGGCTGAGGTGGCCAATAGTGGACTTCAGGTAGTGATGTAAGAATCACAATAGTTGGGTGCCCAGCAATCCTCATGTTGCATACAGAGAAATTGAACACTTGAAAGTGAGGTGGTAAATTGCAACATATAACATGATGTATAATGTATTTATACTACACAAACAGAAACTGAAAAAAATAGTGTTCAAAAATAAGGTATCTTGCCACTTTGCTCAAAATTTGAAAAATTAGTAATTTTTTAGGCGCTGTAGCGCCTTAGATATTGGGAGTAGAAAAAATGGCAAGAATCAAATTAGTAGAGACTTTTGTGCTCTGTAAAAAAGAAACTGGACGTTAAAGCGATAGGAGCAAATGAAACAGATATTTTGAAAAAACGGAAAAAAGGCCGAAATTTTCTAGGGTTTTTGACTGCAGAAAGTTTTCCCAAGCGAAATTTTGTTGGCAAAACTCGGTTTTCTAATATTTTTAACCATATGAACGAGTTGAAAAAGTAAACTCTTCTATCCCACCTTTTGTAAGGTATTTCTGCAATTTGTATGGACTATTTGTGGTGGATTTGTATTTAAACACCAAGTCTGGTAATCCATGTCGATTTTTTATGGAAAAGAATTTTCGTGTTTTGTGTTTCAGCTAAGTTGCGGCATGCGTCCACGTGTCACGCGTTGCCGTTTTTGTTCGGGAGTCAAGGTGTGCGGGATAAACTCGGCACACACGTCTCTCTTCTTCAAAACATTTTTCCCTCCCACCCCTCCCCCCACACCGCCACCACTCTCCAACCACCAAAGACAAGTGGTACAAGAATAGAGTTTCAATACAGTATCAAAACCATACTTCCAACGACGGATATACAAATAACTGAGGAAGAATTGAAAGTTCTGAAAGAAAATATTGTTACAAGAATCGAGCCAGTGGCGCAATCATCTGGAACGAAACTCCGCCATGGAATGACAGAATAAGAACTTCCGTCCTGAACAAGAACAACATGTTTAAAAGATTCTTTAAAGGCTGGACTAACATAATAAGAAACTACACATGTTCGCTATTAATCAAGTGAGACTGTTCTTACAGAATAACTAGAAGATTGGTTGAACAAATGAAGCGAATTGAGAGGAGTTGTTAACGGCGATAAAAAGACACTATACGGGATGATGAAAAATAAGACACAAGATAAGGAAAACTGCAGATTCCTAACAGATGATAATCTATATCTCAACACAGATGACGATATAATTGAAGCAATTTTGAAGTCTTAGTTGGATAAGTTGTTAAATGTAAATTTCATGCAGCATACACAAGAGGATAGTGCTTTATCACATTCTTCTGACTCAGCCACTGGGAGAGGCAGGGCTTGGAATATTGTAGAATGTGGCAGAAGTACATCAAAACGAAGATCTACTGGCTTTGATTAAATAACTGGAGAAATAACTCAAGACATGGAAGTTCCTGGAAAACAATCGAAGTACAGGCTCTTTTGTAAGATATGCAAAGGAGGGAATGTATCTGCTGATTGGAAAATAAACATTATAATCCCATTTTTCAAGAAATGGCGACGGAAGGAAATGTCGTAGCTGTAGGGATGTCATTGTAATGCTTCACGTGGGTAAACTTTTTAAAGAAATGATATAGCGCAAGGTTAGAGCCATAACAGATGAAAAATTCTTGGAAGAACAGTGTGAATTCAAGACAGGAGTATCAAAAACTGCTATAATTATTGTTGCCAGGTTCGCAGGAGAGCTTCTGTAAAGTTTGGAAGGTAGGAGACGAGGTACTGGCAGAAGTAAAGCCGTGAGGACGGGGCGTGAGTCGTGCTTGGGTAGCTCTGTTGGTAGAGCACTTGCCCGCGAAAGGGAAAGGTCCCGAGTTCGAGTCTCGATCCGGCACACAGTTTTAATCTGCCAGGAAGTTTCATCATTCTTGCTATCTGCCAATGAACGGGAAAAAACTATGAAAAGAATCGAGACTTACTAGGTAGTCCCCCTCTGTAGCTGAGTGTCAGCGTAATTGGCTGCCATGCGGAGGACGCGGGTTCGATACCCCGTACTGCTAACGTCTTTTCCTTGGTGAGAGGACTGGTACGCGGTACGCCCAGTCCCGCGATGACAATTTGATGAGCTATCTGAATGATAAGTAGCGGCTTTGTAGTATAGAAAGTCGACAATACGGCCGGGAGAGCGGAGTGCTGACCACATCACATTCCACACCACACCCCCATGACGCTGCAGGGCAGGGGATGACACGACGGTGAAACGAGATAAAGAGAAAAGTACACTAAGCCAAGGGAGGCAAAGAAACGAAATCCATGTTGTTTGATGATGATGTATGTCCTGTGGGGCGACTATAAAGAAGTCCTGCAAGATCAAATAAACAGCCCTGGGCAGTAACTGAAATAGAATATGGTCCTGCCTTCAACCAGGACAAAATCGAAGTAATGATCATGAGAAGATATGGGCAACCAACGGGACACGTTGAAGCGGAGGGGAAGCAACTACAGATGACCCATCATTACAAATCTCTTGACAGTGTTGTCTCCTATAGTGGTTCTATAAACAAATAAATCACTCACTTAAGTCGAAGGGGTAGGACTTCTGTCAAATAGCTGGGGATCTAATATAGAAAAAGAAAGTGCCATTAAAAGCGAGGGGTCACCTATCAAACACATGCTCATTTTGATATATTATTGTGAAAGATGGACAATGAGAAGTAAAGACATCAGCACAATTCTTGCGGCGGACTTGAGGTTTCGTTGCATGGTTGGAAAGACGCAAAAGGATAGAATCCGGAATGGGGAAATTCGGAATCAGGCTTAAGTTGTAAGACTGGAAACGGAAATGATCTCGCAGAGCCTGAGGTAACGTGGACACAGACAACGCGTGCATGCCAACAGGCTACCACGAGTAATGAATGATTTGAAACTCAGAGACGAAAAACCAAGACTCAGGTACGAGGAGATGGAGAAACCTGACATCAAGCAGGAAGAACATACCTGAGACAGAATCTAATACATCCTTACTTCTACGAATCTCGCTCCGTCTGCCGCCCCTAGCAGCCATAATGATGGAGAAATGCTTAAAGATGGCCTGAGGAAAGGGCCGTAACCGGTTGCGAACGAATAAAAATCTGAAAACGCGATCCAGACTGTTTTCACTTGATTTTTAGCATTTTATACCGATCGCTGCTTTGTTCCAATTAAAGAATGTTTACTAAAATTTTAGAATCGAAGTGTTTAAGGACTGTAATTGGTGGAGGAGTGTCGTTTGCTAGACAAATGAATAAGATGGAATGACTTGGGATGATGATGATGATGATGATGACGAATAAACTTGGCTAAAGTGTGATATGGTACATACCTTATCCAGTTACTGAGTACCTTCTGGATCACTGCTTTATATGTTCGGTAAAAGTGGTTGGTATTATTAAGGCATCAGATTAAACGGCTTTGCTAACTCAGAAGCTATCGCCTTCCTAATTAACCTACGCCTTGACATACTCTACTCTTGCGGGAAACGTATCTATGTGGAATGACTTCAGTTGCGGCGCTCATTTTCCTTGAGATATACGAGTCTCAGCTTATCTACGATAATGACAGAATCTGAAGAAATGAATTGAAATTTGTGCCTGCCGTGCCATAAATTTTAATTCATTTCTTCAGCTTCTATAACGGTCAATAAATGTTTTCCACCAACTGTATATCGTGAACATTAATGGCATTATATTACAGGGTAGCAGGGAATGAAATAAGCTTTGTGAAACTAAGAAAGTAAATTTGTTGTAAAATGGAAACAATAATAATCAAAATAACACTGTCTTTTCAAAAGCGCAGTCTTTGCTTATTTGTGAAACAAAAAACTACAACAGGTTCTAACAAAACCACCAATTGCAAAGTAGGTTAGAAATCAGATTAATAATGCTGCTCACGCAGCATATGTTCGGTTTATAAGGGCAACAACAAAGTTATTGACTGTGGATGGTATCGTCAGAATGGAAATAATGAAGTCACTGTAAAAAAAGCCATTAATTTTGGCACTTATCTTGAATTGATTCCCACGTAGATTTCGTCGAAGTTGTTGTGGCTCATCTTATTGATTTTAGGGTGATTCCACTTTGACTGCTAGAAGGTCCAGATCTGTATTTTAGCAATATTTGAAGACCTAACAAATGCGGTTCAGGAAATTCTTAATGATCAAACAATCCCAGATCAGAACAATGGTATGGTAGAAATAATTTTTGACTTGGTGTTCACGATCCACATTTTTATTAAACTTCTTGTAAATTCACATATACTTCTAAATTGTCACATCATCAAGAAAACAGTTTTGTATCAATCTTCATATATTTAATTTCCACTTTAACCAAACATAAGACTTGACTATTCTTTTACAAATCGAAATAACAACTTAACTTCTGCAAAATGAAATAAAGACTGGTCTGTGCGCATTCGCGGCAAAACGGTTACAAGTAAGTCAAAGATTATGACAGTCTCACAGAAATAAATACACACCAGAACCATATCACTTTAATATATCGATACATCGGAGTACCTATACATTAATAAAACCAAATGTGAATATTGTCACAAAAATATGTCTGTTACTTCGCGGAAAAGTAGTACGACATTACTGGTATCGAGAACTGGGGTTGGAGTGCCGTAATGGTACGTAAATAAAGAACCATTACAAGGTTAACATTCTGTATGAGCATTCTAACGTGCTCTGATCCTCCTTAGCATGCTGCCCGCTAGGCGGCAGCACTGAAGCCTGTGCAGATCTCTTCTTTTTTTATATTTATTTTTGACTTGGGGAGTAAAGACCACCACACAGCCAACAATAGTTACGAAAGTGACACACTAATATAATTGCAATTTCCACAGTCGAACAATAAAAAGATTTCTTTGTACTAACGTAAGTTCTTAATGTAAAATAAAAACACTGAAAGTCGAACACCATACAGCCAACAGTAGTTATAACAGTGTCACTTTAAGATTAGTGCCATTTTCACAATATAACAATGACAAGAGCGTGAAGTACAAAGTTAACTTCATAATATAAATTAAAAATACAAACTTACGTCCGAGAAATCAGGCCGGTACCATAGAAGAATGACATCCGCAACAACTTATAATTTAAAGCTGGACAACAGTATAGCTTACAAAGACAAGATCTTAATGCAAAGTAAACACACAAACAGACGTCCTAGTTTTGGAAACGGGCTGGTTCCATAGGAGGGGCCAAAGCTGGAAACGCATCATTTGAATAGTTCGTGAGCAAATAAAACCTACATATATTTAACCGGTGAGGTAAAGTAGTTACACTTGTACAAGACAACATGTGTGGCTGAGTACAGGAGGCACGCCAAATGACATGGTTCAGACCCGCCAGCGCCGTTGAGTCCTGATCACAGTGTCGTGAAGCGACGATTTTCAACCAGTACCATCCTCTTGCTGATAAGAGAGGTCACATGGCGTCTGCTAAACTTCACCAAGGTGGACTATGGGCTAGAAAAGACGTTCGGTTGTATGGTCATCGGGTGGCCGCTCTTATAGTGATGGAAAAGGTGCCATTCATAAGTCTAGTAGTGATAAGCAGCTTTCTTGAATGTTGAGTTGAAATCCGTATAAAGGATTGCTTTTGTGCGGAACTGTCCTTAAGTAATGTTCCTCTTAGCGAAGCGGTCAAATTTCATCTGGAGAATGCTATGATGCCGTTTTATCTAAGGTGTGCGGACTCAGAGCCAATATCCGCGAGTATACTATGGCCGCAAAGACATCCAAGACCAGTTTTCTTTTCTTACTTTACTACCTTCAAATCCTTTCAAACTCAATGCATTTTTCCTAAGAACTTTCCTGTCAGCTGTTTCTTCAGCATTTATATTATTTTTTTCGAAATTCCTCTTTACTTCATCGATCTGACCACTTGCTGACATCTCAGCCCACAAATATTTTAAGACCTTTCTGGTTAACCTATTGTCTTGCATTTAATATAGATGTCCCAAAACTACCAGTCTTCTGTTATATTATCCATGTTTTGATAAAAGACATCATTAGTAAGTAATTTCCAACCTTCCATAGTTTCTCGTGGGCCTCATATTTTCCATCCACGTTTCTAACATGTAGTTCGGATGAAGATGAAGATTCAGTACGTAAAGGGAGATTAAAATCTAATGGTCACAGGAAACTGGCATACAGTTGTAGGAGCTATGGGGAAATATGGGTTTGGTACTAGAAATTAGAGAGGAGGAAGACTAATCGAGTTCAGCAATAAATTTCAGCTAATAACAGTGAAATCTCTGTCCAAGAGTTACAAGAGGAAGAGGTATACTTTGAAAACGCCAGAACGCTGGGAGGTACGGGGAGACTTCAGTCAGATTACATCATGGCCAGGCAGATTTTCCGAACTCAGATACTGGATTGTAAGGCGTATCGAGGAGCAGATATAGACTCAGATCACAATTTAGTTGTGATGAAGAGTAGGATAAAGTTTAAGAGACTACTGAAGAAGAATCAATGTGCAAAGAAGTGGGATACGGAAATAGTAAGGAATGAAGTTCTGTAAGGCTATAGACTCTGTGACAAGGAGCAGTTCAATAGACAGTTCAGTTGAAGAAGAATGGACATTATTTCTAAAAAGGACAATCACAGAATTTGGAAGAAAAAGATAGGTACAAGGAACGTAACAGGGAAGAAACGATGGGTAATATGAGAGATATTTCAATATGTCTATGAAAGGAGGAAGTACAAAAATGTCAGGGAAATCCAGGATACAGAAATAAATTTAGGAATGAAATAAATAGGAAGTGCAGGGAAGCTAAGGTGAAATGGCTGTATGAAAAATGTGAAGGGAACGAAAGGAAATGATTGTCCGAAGGACTGATTCAGTATATAGAAAAGTTAAAACAACCTTTGCTGAAATTAAAAGCAAGGATAATAACATTAAAAGTACAATAGTAATTCCACTGTTAAATGCAGAGGAGAAAGCTGATATGTGGAAAGAGTATACTGAGGTAATCTATGAGGAGAAAGACTTATCTGATGACGTGATAGAAAAAGGAACAGGAGTTAATACAGAAGAGATAAGAGAACCAGAATTACAATCAGAATTTAAAAGAGCTTTGGAAGACTTAAGACCAAATAAGGCAGAAGGAATGGATAACATTCCATCAGAACTCCTAAAATCACTGGGGGAAGTGACAACAAAAGGACTATTCACGTTGGTGTGTATCTGGCTATATACCATCTGACTTCAGGAAGAACATCACCTACATATTTCCGAAGATTTCAAGAGCTCATAAGTGCTAGAATTAACGCACAATCAGCTTAACAGCTCATGCATTCAAGTTCCTCGAAAGAATAATATACTGCCAGAAGAATGGAAAAGGCAGTTGAGGATGTGTTAGATGACGATCAGTTTGGCTTTAGGAATTGTAAAGGCACCAGAATGACAGTTCTGACTTTGCGGTTGTTAAGCAAGACGAAAGAAAAATCAAAGAAAAATCAGGATATGTTCATAGGATTTGTCAATCTGGAAAACGCATTCGACAATGTCGAATGGTGCAAGATGTTCGAAATTCTCTGAAAATTAGGGGTAAGCTGTAGGAAAAGACTATTAATATACGACATGCACAAGAGCCAAGAAGGAACGTTAAGAGTGGAAGGTCAAGAACGAAGAGCTCGGATTAAAAATGTTGTAAGATAAGGACGTAGTCTTTCACCATTACGTCGAAGAAGCAATGACGGAAGCACATGAATGGTTCAAGACTAGAATTATAATTCAAGGTGAAGGAATATCGATGATAAGATTCGCTGATGACATTGCTATCCTTACTGAAAGTGAAGGAAAACTACAGTATCTGCTGAATGGGGTAAAAAGTCTAATGAGTACCGAGTACGAATTGATAGTAAATCGGAGAATTACGGAAGTAATGAGAAGCAGCAGAAATGAGAACAGCGAGAAACAGCGGACTGGTGATCACGAAATAAATTAAGTTAAGGAAATCTGCTATCCAGGCAGCAAAACAAGCCGAGACGGACGGATCAAAGAGGACAACAAAAGGAGACTAGAACTGGCAAAAAGGGCATTGCTGGCCAGCATCAAACATAGGCCTTAATCTGAGAAAGAAATTTCTGAGAATGTACGTTTGGAGAATAGCGCTGTACGGTAGTGAGACATAGACTGTGGGAAAAGCAGAACAGAGGAGAATGGAAGCATTTGAGATGTGGTGCTACAGAAGAATTTTGAAAATTTGGTGAACTGATAAGGTAAGGGATGAGGAGATTCTGCGTACAATCGACGAGGAAAGGAATAAATGATGAACACTGGCAAGAAGAAGTGACAGGATGGTAGTACATCTGTTAAGGCATCACGGAATAACTTCCGTGGGACTAGAGGGAGCTGTATCTAAATAATAGTGTAATGTTAGGTATTCACTTACATGTAGATATTTTGCCTTCACTACTGTACCGAAATGCCTATTTTTGTATTTTTAGACAGGCATTTTCTGTCGTAAAGCCTTTACTTACATCACATGCCAGTCCCTTTTTATGTGCTCCATTCCTCTATAGAAACTTTATAAACTATTTGCTTGAATTAACCTCCCAAGGTATTAAATTTTTTAACCTTTTCAATTTAGCTTTTATCGGTATCTGAAACTTCGGTGCACTTAAAAGTTTGAAAAAAAATTTTTTTTTTATGTGCAGAAATTCTTCAACCGGTCCTATTGGTTATTACTTCTAAGAGGTTATTTTGTGTTACAGCAAGACGTCACATATTCAGAAAATGTAGGAAAATTATCTGCATATGCGAGGTAGTTTATTCCAATATTTTTATTTCCAGCTTTGAATCTCGTTGGTGAAATCATATATTAAAGCAGTTTTTCATCCCAAATTCTCACTGTTTATTCTGGTATACAAAAGAATAGGGGATACGCCATGACACTGCGGTACATCTGTGTATCTTTCGAAGGGGGGTGAGCTACACCTCCCATAAATTTCACTTTAGATACTGGGTCTGTAAGTGTTTTACAAATCACATTCGCTAATTTAGACTTCACACCCAATTCACTGATTCTAACGGATTATATTATCTATAGTTTGTCTGTCACTGCAATCAACGGCCTTTTTGATATCAGCAATCATTACTAAAATATCTTTTGAAATTATTAATCTGTGTCGAATGGCTGATTGCAGGCCCAATATTTGTTCAGAACATGATCTGTCCTTCCTAAAATTTAAATGATACTCTCCTAAATGACTGACCAGTGCCGTTTCTACATTGTTTAGTAATATATTTTATATGCAACAGGTAACAAAGAATTTATTCTGTTGTTGTTGCCACATTATGCCAGTCAATATTGGAGTCACAGCAGTCTCTACCGAACGCCATTTAAAATGTAACTTTAATTTTACCTCCGTTACACACTTTGCTGTATGTAGAGATTTCCTGTGATCGAACAGTATTAAGGAAGACACATTTTTCAAGACGTTCAGTTGTGTCCGTTGCCTTTCTTCTCGCCTTTCAAAGATTGCCTACAAAAATATTTCCATTTCACACTCTAGTCGTGGTGGGTTGAAGTACACCCGCTCAATAATAGCCATCAATACAAAATTGACATACTTTTTGTCACTCCAATAAAATGTATCGTCTGGGACAAACTCAAGGTCACTAACGCACAGGAATTTATGCTATTTTTGTCATTGCAACATTAGACTCTCAGATCTCATATATGTTGTACAAACCACATATCTACTGTTAGTGTACAATTAACAGCGTGTGATTCTCGTGAAATGTTAAGTACTGAAAACGACACCGCAGAGTTCACATCGAAGACAACAACACGATCACCCGATGGAACAAGACAGTTGGGAAAATAATTAAATTACTAAGGAAATAGTTTAAATTTCAAATGTCTGCAGACTAAGGACAAAGTATGGTTTAGTATAACTGTAGACCTTTTTTTTTCAATGAAAGCGAAGAAAATTATATGTTTCGCATTTAATTTAATTTTATTACGTGTGTTGTGTAGTTGATGGGCTGGCATATGGAAGGGAGTAAGTCATGAAAAGTACATTTGACAGGAGAAGCAAAACACTGCTTTGACACTGAGAAATACAAAGTTGCATTTACAAAATCGTTACATAAACCCAAATTAAAATCACAAATATTTTTACAGCAAGCTCTTACATTTGTGTCAGAAGTATAATTATGGCGTACAAAGACTGCGGTAGAATACATGATATTTGATGTCCATGTGTTCAAACATTGTAACGATGTCTTTTTTTTAGCATCACTAATGATGGAGCTTCATGTATATGGTGATAGAGAACGAACTACAGACATGTTCTTGACAGACTGGCCCTTTTTCAAAATTATGCACTCCCTCCATTTCATTGAACGAATCGTTTATTTCTTTCATGGGCAGCTTATCTCTCACAATTCTAATTCCAGAAGGAGATTTGATCTTTACTGGTGCTGTATACAATCATATATCAAATGCCGAAGTGCAATCTCAGAAATTTTCCGCCTTCATCTTTACAACATTAATTGGTTCTACATTCTTTCCTTTTCTAATTATATCAGCTATTCCGTCAAGAGTCATTTGTTGTGAACCTTCTTTCTCTTCTCTATTATGGCGAAATCTCGGTCACAAGGCACGTACGATTGCCCTGACATTATAAATTTCGAACTGACATTATCAACCATACTTTTTACCACTGCGTAGATTAAAGTGTTTAAAACCATTCGGTTTTTATCCTCACTGGTTCAGTTGTCACACCACACAATCAGGGTCAGAATCAGTGACTGATATTTGTATTCGCTCAAAGCAGGATCATCGATATTACGCGACCTTCCTTGTTTTATCCGTGCTATGTTGATTAAACTAAAAAGAAAATTTTATTGACTTATTCACTTTTGGTTCCAAAAACCTGAGTGCAGTTCCATACGCCATTCTCTTCAAGACTATGGCAGTTACATTTACATTTACAGGCAACCAACACAAAGGATGTTCACAAATCGGTTATGTCATAATAAAACACAGACGTATGTGGTACCGCTGAATGTAATCAAGTAAATTTCATTGCAGATGACTTACCAGTTTGTACATATCACGTTTCGGAGTCATTTTGTCATACTAAAAACTCTTTGGCGCATTAATACCGAATCAATAACACAGTAATGAACGGTTCGTCACAGAGTAAGATCTGGTAACTCGGTGGCTTGTTGACTTACTCCCATATCCATGGCAGTTCACAGCATGTTGTTACGAAAAACATTTTAAGTCGATTATAAGAACGCAATCGCTCGCAACTTTGACATTCTGCTACTTCTAAGCCACCAGCGACATATCTTACTATCGTACAGATAAAAAACCTCAAAATCATTTGTTTTAAAACTTAATACCCGTCCCATGTCAATGCCACAATTAACAAAACTTTAGAAAAATGACTTCCATATAAAATAATTTATTCCCTGCCTGTTCATTTTCTTGTTGATTAATTCCTTGTACAATGTAGCAATTTGCCCGCATCCGTAGCTGAGTATTCATCGCGGCCGACTGCCGTGCGGAGGACCTGGGTTCAGTTCCCGCTGCTGACAGTGATTTTTCCTTGGTGGAAAGACTGTAACCCGTCTACCCACCACGTGGTGTCAACTGGAGATCTACTTGAAAGAGAAGTTTTGCAGACAACGGCCAGGAGAGCTGTGTGCTGACCCCATATCCAGCCATACCGCATGTCGGTGTCGACAATGTCGGAAGGTTACACGGCGGAGCCAGGCGCTGAACGGCGGCTAAGTGCCGAAACGTGGAGCCCGAGTGTATGTTTGGGACGATGTGGCAAGCTCTTGTGTGCCATCTACATTAACATCGAGTAGTTTTCCAAGCTAACAGAGCAGGTTTTAAAGACAGCATGAAAAATCCGCATTCAGTTTTACAGACATAAATTTCATCCAACACATGTGATCCAGTTGTCACTTGATTCTCAATTTTCGATATCCCGTGACCTCACTGGTTCTCGTATTCAGAGCAAAATGGCGACTGCGTGCTTCCGTAGTGCTCAGGCGGCCTTGGCAACCATGTTCCCCGGCAAGGTCTCCACCATCAGAAATTTCAGCACAGCCAGTGGCCCTGCTTACACGTAGAAGACCAGGCGGACAGGCAGTCCGTGTCGTGTTGACGTCTCTCTCAAAACACTCGCCAAGTGATGGCGTGAAAGCCTTCGCGGTGAGTGAGCAATATCAGCTGTCAGATTTAGCCGTTGGTTAGAGGTGTACAAGAGACACGTACACACGACAGACCCACACAGACATAGCTGGACGGGGAAATAATCAACACTACTTTCATAAATACTATAATATTTGCACAGCATGACCAAGGAAAATGTGCTCTTAACAATGAGAGCAACTGTGTGTCAGCGTCAAGTTTCGGAAGCAGCTGGATGTAAGTCACAAGAGAATGTGGCCAGCCCGAACCGAAAAAACTATTTTAAAATAGGAGATGTATCTGTTCTACCACCTACAAAACTCATTTATCTTCGAAACTCTGCGTTTGTGTACAATCTGTCTTTGTAGTTTACTGAATCATAAGTCTGCATAAGTATGTAGTGCTGAATAAACAGTACCGTGTGAGAAATAACTGTGGCCGGCACACTTACAACAGTCATAATTAAGAAATTATACTGTTCAGTCATATTACTGTGACCATATGTCAAAAGCCTGAATAACCAACTTTGCAGCGATGATGTGGAGGGAGAGAGTCAAAGAGGTTCTGGAAGGTACTGCCGGAGTTATGGAGCCATTCCGAATCCACTGCCGTAGCCAGCTGCCATCGGTTTCTCGTTTCAGGATCCATGGTGCAAACACTCCGATCGAGGTGGTTCCAGCGATTCTCGATTAGTTCGTGTGAAAAAGCAGACGGGGAAGAAAGGGAAGGGATGAGTAGGAATTTGTGCCTTCCAGTCGCACAGGACATTGTGGTAATACGATTGTAAAAGTTGAAAACTTGTGCCAGACCCGGACTTGTGCCAAGATTTACAGCTTTTCATGATTGGTTGCGTTAACCTCTTCGGCCACCGGGACACGGTCCCTGACAGTCTCAAATTTCCAACTTACCGTGCGATACAATGCAGCATCACTCGTCCGGTAAACATGTATGTAAAATTGTGACGACTCCTTGATATCTGTTTCAATGCGGATGCAATAAATATCGTCTGAATTTCTATGGAAATCAGCAATATGAGGTCCGCTCCCCGATAGCTGAGTGGTCAGCGCGACAGAATGTCAATCCTAAGGGCCCGGCTTCGATTCCCGGCTGGGTCGGAGATTTTCTCCGCTCAGGCACTGGGTGTTGTGTTGTACTAATCATCATAATTTCATCCCCATCGGCGCGCAAGTCGCCGAAGTGGCGTCAAATCGAAAGACTTGCACCCGACGAACGGTCTAATTGACGGGAGGCCCTAGCCACACGGCAT
The DNA here is from genome assembly GCF_023897955.1 of Schistocerca gregaria. Lineage (NCBI taxonomy): Eukaryota > Metazoa > Arthropoda > Insecta > Orthoptera > Acrididae > Schistocerca > Schistocerca gregaria. The sequence continues at coordinate 476,752,957 of NC_064926.1, forward strand.
TTCATTTCAGTAATATGACAGTGGGGGCTGTTGATCCATTGTGCTTTCCATAATGACGATATCACGCAGCGAATGGCACGAAAACACTGATCACACCATAATGCTCCCTTCTCTGGCCTGGACCCTTACGACGACTGTTAGAGGACCATATATACAAGGGCTATCTGTTCGACGTAGCATAAAGCACGAAAATGCACCGTGTCGTCAGTAGTGGGCGTCCAGCTGCGGTACTGGAGTGCAAACTCCAGCCTTCGTCGCCGATGAACAGCAGTCAGCACGGCTGCTGTTGTGGAGGCTAACACACAGTAACGTTCGCCGAACGGTTGTTGAGAAGCGACTGTTGCTAGCCCTTGATTCCTGTGTATGGTCAGTTGTGCAACAGTCGCATGTCTGTACGCCCGATCACATCTCCGCAGCCATCTTCAGCCCCGGTCATCTATGGCCCGGGGTGCACTACATTTGCCGGTTTTGGAGAGCGCCATTTTGCCGTGCAGGGTATACTTAAACCACGACGACATACGAACAGTTTAGGACATACTCCCACCCTTGGCCCGAAGTCCAATGTGGACGTCAGGTATATCGCTTCGTTTCCGCATTACGACATCGGTTGCAGTGTTTCCCGCGTCCCCTCCCCCACTCTACCCTGCACATCTAGAGTGCCTCCTGGTTATTCCATGTTGACGTAGAACGTTAGCAGAGGTCACGTTAACGTTAGTGGACTGTTTATTAGGCGAAAAGCGAATACTGTTTTTAAACCCTGTGTGATAATAAGTTCACTATTTACAGGCTGGTACCTCCCAAAATAGAAGTGACTGTCTTGTCGTACATCCATATCTTATCCATCATCAAAGCAGAGGTATGTACCTTCAATAAAGCGCTTAACACTAACATAATTTAAGAGGTATCAGCAGTGCAGTAGTCCAGTTTTAATATTGACAGTCGTCATATTATCAAATGATGCAACAAAAATATCAACTTCGTACCTTTATGCCACAAGTATGTTTCCCTAGCTCTGTGTATCTGAGCAGTAAGTTGGTTGTAAACAACTGAGAAGTTTATCTTGTAATGTCAACTAGTATGTCAGTTTGCAGCAGTAAAAAATCGACAGACATTTACATCCAGATGTTGTCAGTGTTCGGTTATCCATGGTGGAAGTATCTTTAATGTACTATCGTTGTTTCGAAAATGTTCTTCAGCCGACTGCAGTGTTTGTGTCTTAACGAGAACTGTAAATTAATAGACTTATCTCACCATCTGTTCACTGAGGACTGATGACAAAAAGTTTTTAGTCTTAGGTAGTTACCAGCTCCATCATTGTGATATCTAACATGTGAATTCAACAAACATGGTAAAAAAACAGGGAAGTACCCAGAAGACATAGTCGGATGTACTTGTAACATCGTATACATACAACCCATCGATGGGTATGTAAATGATGAAAGCTGCAATTCTATGCGACAGATGCAAAGGCTACGAGAGTGCATTAGTATTGTTCATGTTTAGTGTTATCAGGCCTCGTGCAGAATGGTATATAACAGACGTGAACAGCGTCAGACGTTGAGTGAGCTATCGTGTTGTTGACGTATGTGAAGGACACCTTGTACTCATGTGGAACAGCGCTATCGACAGCTGACCGAGTCTGCAAGAGGACACTTTATGGACCTTCATTATGCCAGCTAGTCGAATCGTGAATTATCGAGGTTTGTGGGGCATTCGAATGTGACGGTAATCCGATGTTGGACTCAAGGGTACGTGGGGGTAAGACATACTCGTCAAAGTACCGGTCTACCACGACTGACCATCACAGAAGGCAACGTCGTCGGACTGTGTGTCGAGCACGTTTTAACACATTCGCATCTGCGCTTACCATCCGAGAACAAGTAATGGAATGCGTTAAACATTCTGTGTCATCCCGCACCATTGGTCACGGATTAGCAGAAGCCGGACTATAGAACTACCGTCGCATACGTAGGCTGCCGTTAACGCCACTAAACAAACAGCTACGTTTGGTGTGGGGCCGTCAGTGGGCAGCACAGACTACTGATAAATGGTCTAGCATCTTGTTTAGCGATGAATCATGGTGTGGGGAGCCATCGGATATGAATTCAGCTCACGACTGGTGGTCACTAAGCGAACTGACGGCACAACAATAAGTCATGGATATCCTGTATCCTCGCGTGCTACCTCTCGTGTACAGTATCGTGGTACCATTTTTCAACATGATAATGCTCGTCCACAAATGGCAGGTGTCTGTACCAACTGTGTGCCTGATGTCAGTGGCCAGCAAGATCCTCATATCTGTCTCCAAGAGAACATATGTATCGAAGATACGGGACCAGCTGTTTGCCATCTTGCCTCACACCAGAACGTAACCCACTCACTGTATACTTCAGGGTTAAGTGGGGAGTGGGGTCAATGTACTCATAAGTGAGCTCAAACCACTTTCTTTTTTAATTTGACTCGGTTTTGTAATCACTGTAACGACATCACATACACACTCAACTCGTGAAGTTTCATTTCATTTCCTCCTCCTCTTCTGGCAGGTTCATTTTTTTTTTTTTTTTTGTATGAAAAAATATTTACATGGCTCCATGCTGGCCTTTTAGAGGTATTTTTCTGTGAAACGTGACTATGCTGATGGACCAAAACATTATGGCTGGCTCTGAGCACCATGGGACTTAACGTCCGAGGTCATCAGTCCACTATAACTTAGAACTACTTGAACCTAACTAACCTAAGGACATGACACACATCCATGCCCAAGGCAGGATTCGAACCTGCGACCGTAACGGTCGCGCGGTTCCAGACTGTAGCGCATAGAACCGCTCCGCAACTATGGCCGGCAGTATCATAATACCCGATCTCTTTACCACGGATGACAATTGTGGTTGACTTTGAGGAATTGTTGTATTACTCTCAAAGTACTGACGACATGAAAAAAAGGTTTAAAACTATCCGGAACAACGCCAGTTACCAGAGTCCACCCTTGAATATGCCAGTAGTAAATTGTCTCTAGCTATGTCAAACTCTGCCCTTAAAGATTTTGTTTACGTCACAAGTTAAGGATAATACATAACTCATGCGAAACGAAAAATTCTCTTATAAGAAACGATCTCCTTTCCCTGACAAATTTATTTTTCATGATTGATATAGCCTCGAGGTTTTACTTATTCACAATGAGTATTAACAGCTTTTTTAATTGCACATGAATCTTTAACGAGCGAATGAACCATTTTAATATTTATCGAGCACCGAGCCGCTGTATCCCATTATAACGGGCCTACTGTGTCCAGAGTTTTGTTTTTGAAAATTGTTATATAGAACAATTATACTGGGAATCTTTTAAAATGCTATTAATACTGAAGTTACGAACTTCGTGATGTTGCCTGAAATAATTAAGAAGGCTATAAACCAACGGTGATGCACACCGGGTGTATCACAATTAACAGCGGAAACTGACAGGCATGAAGGTATACAACAGAAGAGGCACGTTCCACAAACATGGGTCGGCAAACACCCCAATTGTGAGGTAAAATCGGACGAATGGTTACGATCCGCCACTGACTTCAGTAAAAGTTATTGTCCTAGTTTGTATTTGAAATATAAACAGTTCACACTTAAGTACCTGCAAGACGGTTGCGTCGAGCCACTTTCACACTATTTCTCTACCGTTCCACTTTCTAACAGTGTGCAACAAGAATGAACACTTAAATCACTCCGTGCGACCTCTGTTTTCTCTTATTTTGTTATGATTATCACTTCTGCCAACGTAGGTTCGGTCCAAAGCTTTTTTTCGGATTCAGAAGGGAAAGTTGGTGATTAACATTTCATGACAAGATCTCGCAGCATCGAAAAACTCCTTTGTTTTATTGATTGCCACTTCAACTCGCGTGTTATATCCGTGGCACTGTTCCCCATATTTTGCTTCATTACAAATTGGGGTACTCTTCTTCGAACTTTTCTACATATTCTGTCAATCCTATCTGGTAAGGATCCCATATCGCACAGCTATACCTTAGCTGATGACGGATAAGTGTAGTGTAGTCAGGCTCTTTGGTGGATCTGTTGCATCTTCCAAGTCGTCTGCCAATAAAACGCAGTCTTTGATTCACCTTTCCGACAACATTATCTGTGTGATAGTTCCAATTCAAGTTGTTCGTAATGGTTGTCCTAGGTATAGAGTAGAACTTGTAGCTTTTACATTAGTGTGACTTATCGTGTAATCAAAATTTAACAGATTCGTTTTAGGTCTCGTGTGGATAACCTCACGCTTTTCATTATTTAGAGTCAATTGCCACTTTTCGACCCATACTGATATCTTGTCTAAGTCGTTTTTCAATAGGTTTTCATCTTCTGATGACTTTTCTAGACGGTATGTGACAGAATCATATACAAGCAATGTAAGAGGAATGTTCAGATTATCTCCTAAGTCATTTATGTAGATTAGGAGCAGCATAAGGCCTATAATACTTCCTTGGGGAACGGTGGATATCACTTCTCTTATACTCGATGATTTTCCGTCGAATACTACAAACTGTGACCTTTCTGACAGGAAATCACCAACCCCGCTGCACAGCTGGAGACATACTCCATAGACACGCAATCTGATTAGAAGCCTCTTATGAGGAACGGTTAAAAGCTTTAGGTAAATCTAGAAATATGGAATCCGTTTGAGTTACCCTGTTGACAGCACTCGTTCCTTGTGTTTCGCAATAACGGTATATTCAGTATCCGTGTTTATTGTGCGTCAATAGTCCGTTACCTTCGACGTAATTCATAATGTTCGAAAACAGAACATGTTTTAAAATCCTATTGCAAAACTACTTTAGTGAAATGGGCCTGTAATTCAGCGGATTACTCATATTTCCTTTCTTGAGTATTGATATGACCTGTGCAACTTTCCGATCAGTAAGTAAGAATCTTCCATCCGAGCACGCGGTTGTGTATGATTGATTGGAATGGGGCTATTGCATCAGCATACTCTGAAAAGATAGTTGGTACACATTTCGTATACCTTTGTACTAATTAGGGCAATATTCGATACTGAGGTCAGTGGCGGCTCGTAACCACACGTTTGCAGTTATCTTGTAAACGTCTCATTAGCGGATATGTGTTTATTGGATCGTGTTTGCTTCTTTTATCCTATACTTCCACCCTTGGCAGTCTTCGCTATAATTATTATACACCACAGATTTTCATATTCTACTTGTACTTCTTGAAAAATTCGTCTTTTACATTGCGTACACCGCTTTTGTAACATTTTCATTCCTTTCTTCTGATTTAAAAAATTTATTTGTATTTCATCAAGATCTTTCTTCTCGAATTCTGTTTCAAATCGTTTAAGAAACAAGTAGCATTATCTCACAATTCATTATTATTTATATTACAGTCAAAGTTAATTGTAAGAAACGAAAATGTTCAACAAAACAATGTGTATGAAGAATCAAACGAAATTGGTTTACGCTACCCACCAACAGACACTTAACTCGATCTATTTTAATGCAAATCTTATTCTATTCTACATTTAAGTCGTCACGGCTGTCTTGGAAAAACTTCGAGTCTTGCCAGTATCTTCTCTTGCGTTCTGACCCAAGTAAGTACAATCTATCACGTGTGTTTCGCGACTAGAGAACATGTGGTGATACTGATATTGTTAGATGAGTGGTTCCCAAACTTTCTGACATCATTATCTTGAGTGAAATCAGATACTACATAGAACCCCCATCCGTTCACCCCACCACCATCAATACTAGCGACAAATTAAACTTAAGAAAAAAATACTTTAGACACTTACTTTAAATATATGAAAGATCCAGTTTATGGGTGTTTTATTAAATCACAAACTACACTAAAGAGTCAAAGAAACCGGTACACCAGTCCAATATCGTGTAGGGCCCCCGCGACCACGCAAAAGTGCCGCAACACGACATGGTATGTACTCGACTAATGTTTGGAGGGAAATGACACCATGAATCCTGCAAATTTGTCCATAAATCCGTAAGAGCACGAGGGGGTGGAATCTCTTCTAGGCAGCACGTTGCAAGGCATCATAGATGCGCTCAATAATGTTTATGCCTGCAGAGTTTGCTGGCCAGCGGAATTGTTTAAACTCAGAAGGAGCCACTCTGTAGCAATTCTGGACGTGTGGGGAATCGCATTGTCCTGTTGGAATTACCCAAGTCCGTCGGAATGCACAATGGACATGAATGGATGCAGGAGATCAGACAGGATGCATACGTACTAGACACCAGTCAGAGTCCCATATAACTCCAACTGCACACGCCCCACACCATTACAGAGCATCCACCAGCTTCAACAGTCCCCTGTTGACACCAGAGCCCATGGATTCATCAGGTTGTCTCCAGACCCGTGCACGCCCATCCGTTCAATACAGTTTCAACAGGTAACATGTATCCAGTCATCAACAGTCCAAAGTCCGGGTTGACAGGCCCAGGCGAGGCGTAAAGCTTTGTGTCGTGCAATCGTCACGGGCAAACGTGTGGGCCTTCAGCTCCGAAAACCCATGTTGATGACGTTCCGTTGAAAGGTTCGCACGCTGACACTTGTCGATTGTCCAGCATTGTAATATGCAGCAATTTGGGGAAGGGTTGCACTTCTGTCACGATGAACGATTCTCTTCAGTCGTCGTTGGTCCCGTTCTTACAGGATCTTTCCCTGGCCGCAGCGATGTTTGATATTTGATGTTTTACCAGATTCCTGATATTCACGGTACATTCGTGAAATGGTCGTACTGGAAAATTCCCACTTCATCGCTATATCCCATCGCTCGTGCGCCGACTATAACACCACGTTCATAGTCACTTAAATGTTGATAACCCGCCATTGTAACAGTACTAATCGATCTAACAACTGCATCGACATTTGTTGTCTTATATTGGCGTTGCCGACCGCAACGCCCTGTTCTGCCTGTTTACATATCTCTGGATTTGAATACACATGCCTATATTCTTTGGTGCTTCAGAGTAATTAACCATTCAGGCAATAGTTACTGCTTATTTCTAACAATTTTTACAGATTGAGAAAGCAGTTACACTGCATCGCAAGTGCTACCTACAAATCTTCCGCCAAGAAAGGTAACTACTCAAATTAAGGGTAATACTTTTTATAAAAGAAGCTTCTTCTGCATCACTGCTCTTCCAAACTTCGCCCACACACACACCACCAGCATTTACAATCAACCATGTTAATAGGAGTGTGCACTATACTTACTGTTTATACTTGACTGATGGACTCCTTGCTTCTGAAACGGCAGAGAATGGAGGACTTCAGGTTGTCAGTGCTGTGTATCTGGCTGTTGCTGCTGCTGCTACTACTACTACTACTACTACTATTACTACTACTTCAGTATAATAATAATAACAGTAACAAGAAAACACTACGTTAGATGGTGTATGAATCTTTTGTTTCCCTGTTGCCTGTCAGCTTCAAGTATCAGTTTCCATGCGCCACTAATGATATAGCCTGCAAGCAGTAGTTTGCAGCTGTGGTCTAATGCATTTATAAGCTATGTTGTTTTACGATGTTTGAACACGTGTGCTCGCACTGTGTAACAACGACACGAATATATTTAACAGGAATTACAACGACATACAAATGTGTCAGCTTACATTACGTTGACATGGCTTGAAGCCGTAATATCAGCACTTGATAAAGGTCTAAGGCCGAAATTGCAATAGTATGTAATAAAAACTTATAACCGTCAGTGGCATAAAGATGATGGCCTTCAAAAATGATACAGCAGCTGTCCCGGTTAAAGTTGTCGTTACACTTTCTGGTCTCAACGGCTGCTTTGAATGCAGAATCCAGTAGGTAAAAGCTGGAATAATATTTCAGTTGTGATTCTTGAGTTTCTCCCGGCGTATTTGATAATCAAAATATCCACGGGTGTACTGCCGGTCTATAGTGTCCAACGGGCCCGTTGGACACTATAGACCGGCAGTACACCCGTGAATATTTTGAATATTTCAGTTCATCCAACAAACGTATGTTTGTTCTTGAGCCTGAGTTCGGCAACAAATAACAGATTTGTCGAAATCATGATACTTAATGCGACATCGGTGCTCTCTGTGGCGTTCTTAAATCTTTCGAATCATCTGACCAACTTAACTGCTACCACATTTACTAGGTATCTTATAAGCTACAATAACACCGAGATGAAGGTTGTCTATTACTTGTTGAAGCACACAAGTGTGATTTCTTAAGAGTCTCTACTACATTTAACACACATTTCTAGTAGTGTTTCAGAAGACATCAGTAATCAGTTTTGGTACATATTATATTACTTTAGACTATCGTCGCATCATGTCTTAAAGTTTTTATTCCTACAGCGAATATCCACATCCATCGTCACTCACAATGTCAGTATTAAAGTTATTTTAACACACATAGGAAGACAGCTACACACTCACACACAACGCTTAGAAAACTTACAAAGATCACATTTATCTACTGGATCATCACATTCGTTACATGATTTACAAGCACTAGACACCTGGCTGCCTACATTGCAGCGAACATTCAGGGGATGTGTGACGTGGTCTCTTTGCTAACGCTGACTGTGCGTTGTTACACGGAGTTGCCTGTATAGCAGGCGTAAGGGGCAACGCGGAAAAAGTGTTCTTGGTTTGCTGAGGTTATTTCAGCTGCTTCAAACAAACGTTTGTTCCCTGCACATTAACAAGAAATTGACATTACTTCGTTATACTGACTTTTTCTCAAACTTTGGTATAGCAATATAATACAGACGAACGTAACAACAGCAACAACAAACACCCATGAAATGCTTTCAAATATTGTAGTTACTGCACGAAAGGAGCCTTATCTAAATTACCAAAACAGTTTTTTGTGACAGAATGTTTATATGCAGAAAATCAGGTAAAGTATCACGTTCAATATTGTGCGCTAAGCAGTAATATTTAATGGCATGCAATGTTTATATTCGAATAAATTAAACTTTATTCGTGTATAGAAGACATATTCTGTTATAACTGACATCTTAAGAGGTTTCCACTTTCTCCATATGCACACTGGAAACAATGATAATTCAAGGGAAATTTCGACTGACTTTATTGCTTGGATGCGGTGAATTCTAGTAATCTAATATCAGTGTTCACTGAGCGCTGACACTATTTTGTATCCAAGCACTGTAATGAAAAAAGCCGCCTGGAGACTCGGAAGACCTCTACTGCTTTTGTGGGCTATACGTCATAAGACGTTGAGTTACCACAAATACGCGACTGAAATACATCAGATATTTCCCATAAAATAAAAGCTGCTATGGTGCAGCTGTCAGCTATCTCCTAACCGGCGATTACCAAAAATTTCTTTCATGTATGTCCTGGGATACCTCCCTACTAATAAAAACAATGCTGAAAAGTGCATTTGCGACTTTGACCATTAAGAGTACGTTTCTTTGAAGTTTTGTATCCATTTTTACTTTACACCTTATTAAGCTACATTCGCTGCAAATTCTGAGTGGGTTAGGACATTGACTTTATGTACGATTGTTTTATAAAGTGTATGGATCTTCATTTCTGATTCTGGTCGCACCTTGTCACGTCCGTTTTCTATTTAGCTTCTCCTAGAAACATATGTTAAGTACATGATGTTCTTCCGTTGGCAAATTTTAACAATGTACAACATGTCGTTTCTTGACAAACATCTGAAGTCTCAGACTCGAGAACTGATGTTTAGTTCTTGATCAGCTTTCGCATTATATCCCCGTTATCATTTTGTAGTGGAATTTGCTGTCAGTGTAGTTCTTTGTAAAGCCCTTCTACCTCCCCATGAGAAAGTGAGTAATTTGGTGCATTATTTGTTTATTTTTAAAACAAACCGTATTATTTTCTCTGAGATTACTTTAACAGTGCAATGCGTTAACAATTTCTTTTTTCTATACAACGTATTCCGTACTTCACTTCACATTCCGTTTTGTTCCTCTATGTTAAAGCATAAGACTTGGGTCTTAGCTCTATATCCTCTTTCTTTTTGTCGCATTTCAGCTAATCCCACTACTTTGTATTTTACGTTACGTTACTCCTATGCCGTTTACACTGACCTGTCTTCGAATACTAGAGTCCTGGACCTACCTTGGAATCCGATTATTTCACTTCATCGTCTGCCTTTTCTTAGTTTTGTTACTGGTTTCATGATGTATGCAATGACTTCCTCTGTATTACCAACCCGTTCACCTCATTCACCCAACATCTTCAATTACTCTTTGGATATATTCCAATCTGTCTTCTCCTACAGTTTTTACCATTTACAGCTCTCGCAAGTGTCACAGAAGTTATTCCTTGCTATATTAGCACATGTTCTGTCATCTTGCTCCTTCTTGTTTAAAGTGTTTTTCACAAGTTCCTCTTGTCGCTAAATTTGTGGGGAACCTTCCATGTAATTTCGAGTTCCTAACATAGATTGTCACTAATTTACTCTTCGTATTGAGGCAGGTGTTTGATACTAGTAGAGTTCTCCTTGCTTCGCCATCATGTGTTATTTTCAGAATGAGATTTTCACTCTGCAGCGGAGTGCACGCTGACATGAAACTTCCTGGCAGATTAAAACTGTGTGCCCGACCGAGACTCGAACTCGGGACCTTTCCGTTTCGCGCCCAAGTGGTCTACCAACTTGCCCGCGAAAGGCAAAGGTCCCGAGTTCGAGTCTCGGTCGGGCACACAGTTTTAATCTGCCAGGAAGTTTCATGTCAGCGCACACTCCGCTGCAGAGTGAAAATGTCATTCTGGAATCGTCCCCCAGGCTGTGGCTAAGCCATGTCTCCGCAGTATCCTTTCTTTCAGGAGTGCTCGTTCTGCAAGGTTCTCAGGAGAGCTTCTGTAAAGTTTGGAAGGTAGGTGACGATATACTGGCAGAAGTAAAGCTGTGAGTACCAGCCGTGAGACGTGCTTCGGTAGCTCAGATGGTAGAGCACTTGCCCGCGAAAGGCATAGGTCCCGATTTCGAGTCTCGGTCGCGCACACAGTTTTAATCTGCCAGGAAGTTTCATGTCAGCGTGCACTCCACTGCAGAGTGAAAATCACATTCTGAAAATAACACATGATGGCGAAGCAAGGAGAACTCTACTAGTATCAAACACCTGCCTCAAAACGAAGAGTAAATTAGTGACAATCTATGTTAGGAACTCGAAATTACATGGAAGGTTCCCCACAAATTTAGCGACAAGAGGAACTTGTGAAAAACACTTTAAACAAGAAGGAGCTATAGTAATGGCGGCCACTGAGTGAAGCACGTTTCTTCGGCTCGCGAGTTTTTCCGCTCATCGAAGGTGTTACAGAGAAGTGCGGCAGTCCACAACGTGTGCATCCGGCTAAACAAGTGTTACTTGCCGTGGTGTATTGTTCTCCATTGATTACCACAAGTGATAAGTGGTAAGTGAGTGAAAAATGGGAAGAGCACGAGTAAGCGGCAGCAGGCGAGGCTACAGGGGCGCAGGCAGCGCGGGCGCCCGGTCTCCGGCGGCAGGTGAGGCCCCGCTTCCCGACATCGGGGAGCTCGTCCGGTCCCAGGTGAGTGCGGCGCTGCACAGCAAAGACACGCTAGACGTAATCGTGCAATCCATCACGGACTCTGTGACGGCCGCGGTCATGAACAAACTGCAAGAGACTGTCGGGCGCAACAGCACCGAAATCCAGTCTCTTAGAAAGTCCCTGGCCGCACAAGAGAAAAAAGCCTCCGACCTAGAGGCTAAACTGTCTGCTGCCACCGATGAAATTGAGCAGTATCAGCGAAGGAACAGCTTGCGCTTGTTCGGGGTAGCTGAAAACGATCGCGAAAACACCGACGACCTGGCCATTAGCCTCGTGCGTGAGAAACTTGGCGTGCAGATCGACGTGGCCGATATTGACAGAAGCCACCGTGTTGGGCGCAGGATACCAGGTGCCATGAAACCCAGGCCCATAGTAATTAAATTTGTGTCTTACCGGAAAAGAGCTGAAGTGTTTGCTCAGAAAAGAAAACTCGCCAAGAGTGGGGTTACCCTGAGGGAAGATCTGACGCGCGAAAGACTAAAAGTTTTGAACGCTGCGATCACACAGTTCGGCCTTCAAAATGTATGGACCCAGGATGGCAGGATCGTAGTCAAGACGAAAGGAGGGAGGAAAACGGTGACGAACATGTTCGAACTGAAAGACTGAGCGAAATCTCGCGAGACACAAAGTCTCATATTGTAATCTGTCTAATATAAGTTAATTTTTATTCTTTCTTTTCATTTTTTTAGCTTAAATATTGCTCTGTTATTTCTATAAGTACCATAACCCGTATGTTTATACTGTTTACACTGTCAACTATATCTTAACTAATGTTTTATCAAATTATTCGTTTCTCTACATAACTATTTTTTATCTCTAATTACTTTTTCTCATGTAATTTTTGTTATTATTTGTATTATCTTTTCGTTTCTCCACATAACTATTTTCATCATTAATTGTTTTTCTCATGTAATTTTGTTAATTATTACATAAGGTAGTCTCACTTCCATGCTTAATTAGCAACCCACCATCATACTTTAGTTGTAATCCTCATAAGTGAAATTAATATCACACTCTGTCGTAACGTGCACATTACTCCCGTTGTGTTTAGCGAAATTCCTTCCCCTGCCAGCCCACGGCTGCTTCCAGAACCGTTGCAGACGTTGCTGACCTTGGCCGCAGACCCCGTTGCCTCCCAGGGGACCTACCCCCTCCCCTTCCCGACCGCTTTCACTGCACAGAACTGGGAGGACACTCCCTCACCCCCCCTCCTTCACACGCCTTCCGCATTCCTCATGCCAGACTCTCTAGTCACCGCCAACCACGACTCGCAAACATCGGTCGGCAGCCTCCTCGGGCAATCAACACCCGAACGCACCAAGTTGCATATTGCACATGCAAATGTCCCGTCTCTGCCAGCTCACTTCGACGAGTTCAAATATATATTTCAAACTGCTGATATACACGTAATACTTTTGTCAGAGATTTGGCTCAAACCAAGTATTCCTACAACTTCCGTAAACCTAGATGGCTATATCTTTCTCAGGCAAGACAGATACAACAGACGAGGGGGCGGAGTAGGGGCGTACATACGCTCTGATTTGTCACCTACAGTACTACACACATCCGACAACAATGTAGACAAACAAGTGGAATATATGTTCATAGACATCAAATCGCTTAACAGAAAGTGCTTAATATGTGTCCTTTACAAACCTCCTAAAGTAGGTGGGTTCGCCTGCTTCGAAACTGCCCTCTCTAGTCTCGAATCGTCATATGAACATGTAATTATAGCAGGTGACACTAACATTAATTTTCTGTGCAATAGTCCTTCCACTGGGAAATTTAAGAGGATGCTTTCTTCCTCAAATATGACGCTACTTCAGCTGGCACCTACTCAAGACTACCAGTCACACTTTCATTGATATATTCGCAACGAAATCTCCGAACAGAATAATCCGCACCTCTCAAATATCTGCGCCTGGCATGTCTGCCCATGACATCATTTCCATGACGTATTCACTAGAATGTCCTAGAAAGAAACAAAAACTGTCTACATACCGAGACCTCAAACGCATAAATTTGCCTGAACTCGAAACTGAGGCACAAGAAATAGTTTGGGGGATGACCTCTACTCCCCTCATGGACATAAACGACAAACTCCAGGATTTCACTAACAAAATTACTCGACTCTTTGACAAATATGCTCCAATAAAGACCAGAAAAGTAAAAAGGCAACCTGCACCCTGGCTGACTGATGAACTAAAACAGCTCATGAATCTCAGATATGCTGCATATCGAGCCTACAAGATACACCCTACACCTGAAAATCATGCTGTATACAAGCAGAAACGAAACAAAGTCAGTCAAGCGGTGAGAAACCCTAAGCTCAGACATGCCCGTACATTAGCTGACAATAGATGTAGACCAGCTATCCTGTGGAAAAATCTTCGTAGTCTCGGTTTAGGCAAAATAAAAGTTGCAGAAAATCACATGGTCACAACTGAAGAACTAAACCAATTCTTCACGTTACCTACAACCAAAATTGTACCGCAAAAAAAAAACAGAGAATCATTGATTACTTCATGGGGTTGAACGACTGTAGCAAATAAAAATTCTATCTACAGCACGTCACTTGCAGTACTGTCAAGAAAGCCATAATGCGGATTAGATCAGCATCTACTGGACATGATGGTATCACTATCCAGATGGTAAAACTTATTATTGACCAACTACTGCTCTCTATAACAGACATTTTCAACGATTCATTAATCACAAGTGTTTTCCCTGAGGCCTGGAAACTGGGACAAATTAAGCCACTGCCTAAAAAGGACATAGCCACAGCACCCTCTGACTACCGCCCCATCTGCCTTCTTCCTGCACTATCAAAGGCCTTAGAATATATAGTTCATGACCTGCTCACCAACTACCTCACTACTAACAACCTACTAGACGAATACCAATCAGGTTTCCGTAAACATCGAAGCACAGTATCTGCTCTGATAAAGGTGACAGATGACTTGAAACTTGCCATGGACAGACAAGAAGCGACTATCATTTGCTTCTTAGATTTCAGCAAAGCATTTGATACTGTCGACTTCGACATCTTACTGGCCAAACTTAGCGGTCTAAATTTCTCACCAAGTGCAGTGCAATGGTTTCGCTCATACATGACGTCTCGTCAGCAACGCGTCCTATCTGGGAATATAAGATCACAATGGCGGCAGGTAGTGTCAGGCGTTCCCCAAGGCTCAGTATTAGGTCCTATACTCTTCTCTCTGTATGTCAACGATGTGTCATCGGTTCTGACCTATTGCAAATACCATATGTATGCTGATGACCTTCAGTTGTATCTAAGTGCGAAACCAAGCAATCTCAAGAAAGCTATTGAAAATTTCAATACTGACCTCGATGCACTGTCAAAATGGGCACAGGACATAGGTCTAAAACTAAACCCATCCAAAACACAAGCGGTACTTGTTGGTCACTCTAAGCTCATTTGCCCAAAACATCGGGAATCCTTACCACCTCTTACCCTAAATGGAACAAATATTAACTTCTCTCCCTCAGCAAAGAGTTTGGGATTAATAATAGATGAAAATCTAAATTGGACAGAGCACGTAACTGCAGTGTGCGAAAAAGCATCAGCATCCCTTCATGTCCTACAAAAATATAAAAAAACTCTTCCCTTTCGATCTGAAAAAGAAATTAGTACAAACGCTTATACTCCCAATCATTGACTACAGCGATATTATCCTACAAGGCCTCTCTCAGGAAATTTCCCGACGTCTAGAACTGGTCATTAATGCCTGCGTCCGATATATCTGTGACGTTCGACTTTTTGATCACATTTCACCAGCATATGCAAAATTGTCCTGGCTGCGTGCAGACAAAGGCAGAGATTTCCATACACTCTGTCTCATCTACTGCCTTATAAATGTAAACTGTCCCTCATATCTCTCCTCGTCCCTAACGCTCATGTCGGAACAACATGACAGAAACACACGTTCCCATTATAATAAAATCCTCTCCGTTTCACTGCATCGCTCAGTCACCTTCTCCAAGTCCTTTACAGTAGCGGGAACCCGACTCTGGAATAACCTCCCTCGTTATGTTAGAGAACTTAAAAACATGTTCAGCTTCAAAAAACAGTTAATGACGTATCTACTTAAGGAACAGTAATGCCTTCCTCTGTACATGAATGCACTTCACCTCATTACTTCCCTCTTTCCCCCTCCTTAAATCCCCATTCCCCAAAACACGCTAAACTAGTAAACATCTACTTTACACACCTAGATATTACGTACACCTGCACAAACCTTCGTTACTATTGCCAATCCTTCTCATGTTTGTCATTATTATTTGATTTTTTTTACTGTTATTATTATTGCTTATTATTGCTTTTATCATAATCTGTATGTATAGCACCTGCTGTAAAAATACTGCCAGCATTTAATTTATTAAGTCTTAGTCATGTTTATCATTACATTTTATTATTGCTTTTATCATAATCTGTATGTATAGCACCTGTTGTAAAAATACTGCCGCATTTACTTAATTAGGTCTTAGTCACTACTCTTTATTCATATTGTCACTAGAGTAAGCTAACATTCTCATTTAAACTATTGTCATGATGTAACTCTGATATGTGAAATGCTGCATGTGTGGAGCACTGGTCCGATGTAAGAGAGGGCCTGATGGCCCTAATCTGATCAGGTTAAATAAATAAATAAATAAATAAATAAAAAATAGTATTTCGCTTCGTCTGCTTGGTGGTCCCCAGTTTATATGTTAAGTTTACCGCTCTAATTTTATTTCTGATATTCCTCATTTCATCTTCCTTCTGTTTACTCTTAATTCAGAGTGTGTGCTCACTAGACTGTTCATTCCATTCAGCAGGTCGTGGAAATCTTCCTCACTTTTACTGAGGATGGAAATGCCATGAGCGAATCTTACTCTTTCACTCTCAAATTTAGTCTCACTCTTGAACCTTCCTTTTACTTTCGCCATTGCTTCTTCGATATAAAGCTTGAACAGTCTACACCCCGTTTTTAATCCGAGCACTTTGTTGTTCCATTCTTATTGTACCTTCTTGGTTCTTGTTCATATTGCACATTATCCGTCTTTCCCTACAGATTATTCACATTTTTCTCAGAATTTCGAACGTTTTGCACCATTTTACATTGTTGAACTCTTTTTCTAGGTCGACAAATCCTATGTGCGTGCCTGAATTTCACTTGTCTTGCTTCCACTGTCAAGCGAAGCGTCTGAACTACCCCTCAGGTGCCTTTACGTTTCTGAAAGCCAAACTGATTGCCATCCAACAGATCCCCAGTTTTCTATTCTGTTCTGCTGTACATTATTATTTCCAGCAACTTGGATTAATGAGATATTAAGCTGACATCTTGCACTTATCACCGATTGTCCATATCCTCAGTCAGGTACAGACAATTGGCTGAACACGTTGTCTCCGAGTGCTTTGGTAAGCAGCCCATTCTCCATGTTTGTTCCTAAAAAGGTGAAAAACGCTGAAACTATTGTATTTTACAGGAGAGGGAACAGGCGAAGAAAGATATAAACAATACTAGCTAGCAGCCTCCTCTCCGTAATGTAAGAAATATTCCTTAAAATTATTACCAGCCAGATACAAAAACATTAGATTTTGGTAAGGTGAAAAGGAAACAGTGCTTTAAAGAGTTGATATTGCTCAATTTGTAAGAGGTGATCGAAGTTACAAAACGAAATATGTATATAACTACTTTGTCTGAAATACGCAGATTTTGAAAAAGCTGTTTCAAGGAAATCTGTAGCAAAAACTTCTAAGAAAATAGGTACTGATTCAATCTCTGATATTAGACTGTTGCATATATATTAATGCATCTACATTCATCAATGATTCCATATATATCATCATCATCATCATTTAAGACTGATTATGCCTTTCAGCGTTCAGTCTAGAGCATAGCCCCCTTATAAAATTCCTCCATGATCCCCTATTCAGTGCTAACATTGGTGCCTCTTCTGATGTTAAACCTATTACTTCAAAATCATTCTTAACCGAATCCAGGTACCTTCTCCTTGGTCTGCTCCGACTCCTCCTATCCTCTACTGCTGAACACATGAGTCTCTTGGGTAACCTTGCTTCTCCCATCCGTGTAACATGATCCCACCATCTAAGCCTGTTCGCCCTGACTGCTACGTCTATAGAGTTCATTCCCAGTTTTTCTTTGATTTCCTCATTGTGGACACCCTCCTGCCATTGTTCCCATCTGCTAGTACCTGCAATCATCCTAGCTACTTTCATATCCGTAACCTCAACCTTGTTAATAAGGTAACCTGAATCCACCCAGCTTTCACCCCCATACAACAAAGTTGGTCGAAAGATTGAACGGTGCACAGATAACTTAGTCTTGGTACTGACTTCCTTCTTGCAGAAGAGAGTAGATCGTAGCTGAGCGCTCACTGCACTAGCTTTGCTACACCTCGCTTCCAGTTCTTTCACTATGTTGCCATCCTGTGAGAATATGCATCCTAAGTACTTGAAACTGTCCACCTGTTCTAACTTTGTTCCTCCTATTTGGCACTCAATCCGTTTATATTTCTTTCCCACTGACATTACTTTCGTTTTGGAGATGCTAATCTTCATACCATAGTCCTTACATTTCTGATCTAGCTCTGAAATATTACTTTCCAAACTTTCAATCGAATCTGCCATCACAACTAAGTCATCCGCATATGCAAGACTGTCTATTTTGTGTTCACATATCTTAATCTCACCCAGACAGTCTATTGTTTTCAACATATGATCCATAAATAATATGAACAACAGTGGAGACAGGTTGCAGCTTTGTCTTAAACCTGAAACTACTCTGAACCATGAACTCAATTTACCGTCAACTCTAACTGCTGCCTGACTATCCATCTAGAGACCTTTAATTGCTTGCAAAAGTTTGCCTCCTATTCCATAATCTCGTAGAACAGACAATAACTTCCTCCTAGGGACCCGGTCATATGCCTTTTCTACATCTATAAAGCACAGATACAGTCCCTGTTCCACTCATAACACTTCTCCATTATTTGCCGTAAGCTAAAGATCTCGTCCTGACAACCGCTAAGAGGCCTAAACCCACACTGATTTTCCTCCAATTGGTCCTCAACTAATACTCGCACTTTCCTTTCAACAATACCTGAGAAGATTTTACCCACAACGCTGATTAAAGAGATACCTCTGTAGTTGTTACAATCTTTTCTGTTTCTATGTTTAAAGATTGGTGTGATTACTGCTTTTGTCCAGTCTGATGGAACCTGTCCCGACTCCCAGGCCATTTCAATTATCCTGTGTAGCCATTTAAGACCTGACGTTCCACTGTATTTGATGAGTTCCGACTTAATTTCATCCACCCCAGCTGCTTTATTGCACTGCAATCTATTGATCATTTTCTCCACTTCCTCAAATGTGATCCTATTTCCATCATCATTGCTATCCCATTCTACCTCGAAATCTGAAACATTGCTGATCGTATTTTCACCTACATTGTGCAACTCTTCAAAATATTCCCTCCATCTGCCCAAGGCATCCACAGGATTCACAAGCAGTTTTCCTGACCTGTCCAAAATACTTGTCATTTCCTTCTCACCTCCCTTTCGACGACTGCTAATTACACTCCAGAATGGTTTTCCAGCAGCTTGACCCAAGGTCTCCAACCTGTTTCCAAAGTCTTCCCAAGATTTCTTCTTGGATGCTCCAATTACCCGTTTGCCTTTGTTTCTTTCTTCAACATAACTTTCTCTGTCTACCTGAGTTCTAGTAAGTAGCCATTTTTGATACGCCTTCTTTTTCCTTTTACAGGCTTCCTTGACTGTCATTCCACCAAGCTGTTTGCTTCATCCTACTTTTACACACTACTGTTCCGAGACAGTCCTCAGCAACTTCTAGTACTGTGTCCCTGTACGTTGTCCATTCCTTTTCCAATGACTGTAATTGACTACATTCAACTAACTGGTACCTTTCTGAGATCGCTGTCACGTACTTGTGCCTAATTTCCTTATCCTGAAGTTTCTCCACTCTTATCCTCCTACATATGGACCTGAGCTCCTGCACTTTCGGCCTCACAATCCCAATTTCACTGCAGATTAAATAATGATCAGTGTCATCGAAGAATCCCCTGAATAAACGTGTGTCCCTCACAGCCTTCCTGAATTCCTCATCTGTTATTATATAGTCAATGACAGATGTGGTTCCCCTGCCTTCCCATGTATACCGGTAAATGTTCTTATGTTTAAAAAAGGAGTTTGTGATTACTAAGCCCATACTGGCACAGAAATCCAAGAGTTGTTTCCCGTTCCTGTTGGCCTCCATATTCTCTCCAAATTTAACCATTATATATATATATATATATATATATATATATATATATATATATATACTTAATGGCCTTTGACCTATTGCAACGGGTGCTACTAGGTTTCATCAGGACGGTGAGAGGTATAGGATTGAAAGGGGAGTGAGACAGATTAGAATGGTCAGAATAATTCTCAGTGACCCTGGGGAAGTTTTTAGATCATCACTTATATCCAAAGCAACTTAGTTTTGTTGATGAAATTGTAGCGCTTGTTTCTAGCGTGGATGAACTTCGACGACGAATGGAAGAACTTAAAAGAACAATTTCGAAGGTGCGCTTCAAAGACAATTGTAATTATACTGAAGTAATATATAACCAGCAAGTCTAAAAGTAAACAGAAAGTGTTGAAAATTACATATGGATGGAAACAAAAATAAAAAGGAGGCTAGAAATGCCGTACCGAATATAAATAAAATTAAGTTTTCTGTTATTCTGATGAGTCTGAATAAGGATGTTTAGAACCTGTGGACATTGAGAGTTTTCAATTACGGAAGTGATATACGATATTTAATGTGAAAACCATTCAAATCTGATAGTCACTCAGCGAATAAAGGAGAGAGAAATGTTTAGAATAACTGGGAGGCACGGGAAACAAAGAAATGCATCACGGAACCCACTGTAATGGAACACGCTTTTACGATCGTAATGGGGACAAAAGGGAGTTGGGTGAGACACTTAGCCAAGAAAATTGATGGTAGGTCGACGGGCGAAGTCCTTCGCTAGTTTCCATTACGGACGTGACGACCGAAGGAATGTTTTGTGGATGATAATAAGGAACACACAGGAGCAATATGGCTAGGAACAGCAGTGGATGGATACGTGAAGAGCAGCAGATGTCAAATGCATGGAGATGGTGGTGGTTGTAGTGGTGGTGGTGATGATGATAATGATTATGATGATGTGTTTTGTACGGATAGCAATTACTGGTCCATATCTGTATCTGAAAACTGCAGTCCACGAAGTTAAGTCACTCATTTTGTAATTAAAATGGAAGAAGGCGAACAAGCTTAGAAAAAATGATTCAACCTGGAGGAGACGTGAACTGTATGTGAGACTCATAACACTTCCCTGAGCTTTTAAATCGATTGCTGGTGCTGATAGCGACTGAGAGGTACTTGGTTGTATGCCTACAGCAACTAGTGTGTTCTCGTTATGTGTGGCTGAAATGTAATATAATTCTTGTAATTGTGATGTGGAAGATACGCAGAAACAATGTGCTAATGTACAGCAGTTTCAGTCGAAACTTTATGGCCAAAGATTACAAACAGTTTGTTCCTGTTTGTCTAAGTTTTGATGAGGCGGGGAGAGCGTTGCCGAGCGATGTCGCGCAGAGATTACAACGCTGGAGATAATTTACAACGACTGGACAAGAATTTAGATGTTTCTCTCTCCAAAGATAAGGAGCTATTGCAATTTACAATCATTCGCGACTGTACGCAATCATAGTTCTCCATTTTTTTAAATGTCGTTGAGGCACTACACCTTTGAAAATGTGTGAGAATACGAGGTTTTACTGAGACTGTGCAACCGAGAAACGTTTTAGACAGATGTTAAAATTGTTCTCGAGTATTGTGAAAAGTATCTGAAATACATTAAATTTAGTATAAATACAACATATGAAGCTTGTTCAAACCATTACGAGAATTATTGTTTTCTGGAAATAATTTTATATACTCTTCTACATCAATGTTTTCCAAATTCCCCATTTGCTGTTATATTCCGATACTAGTGCTTTTACCAACCCAAAAACTATATGGGATCGCTCTTAACTCTCTCGGTGATACGTGTTTAATGTAATATAAAAAAGGGAAACTCCGCGATCAGACCCTGAAGACCATACGATTGTCGACCGACCGCCCGCTCATCATCGTGTGTACTATTGATGGCAATGGGGTCCGAACACCGTTCTACCGCACGATGCCGACGTTTCTACCTTTGAGCCACTACCTCTCGACCAGGCAGCTGCTTAGTTGTCTTCTCGAGGATGAGTGCATCCCGGTACAGTACTCCCAACAAGGAAAAATCCCTGACAGTACCGAGAATCCAACCTGGATCCCCCCCATGAGGTAGATATGGCGGTTGTCACTTAAACAGCCGGTTTTTGGTTATAACGTTTGTTTCTTTTTCGAAGCCAGTTTAACCTGATTGTTAAAACCAGTCGAAATAACAAATTTCTGAACTAATCGTTTTCTGGTTTTTTATTCCCGTAATAAACGTAGAAATAGAACAAAGACTGAAAAACTTTGACTCTCCAAGTCTGAGGGCATACATAATCAAAATATTCAATTAAATAGGCAGATAAAAGAAACGTAGTCCGTCCACCGTATACTGCTTTTCTCTAAAAGTGACGAGAGGTTGAATACTGCAAAACATCACCAACTTTCTCCTACTGATTCTAATTTTTTTTTTAAACTCTGCCCAAAAATCTGTTACTGGGAATTACAAAGTCAGTGCTGAGAGGTGAAAATTTGGGTTAAAGAAATCTATTATTCGTGCTAATTCGTCCGTTAGGAAGGACTACAAGTAGACAAAGGCACATTATGTAGATACAGGCAGCAGATCTGGTAATTTCTATTTTTATTGTATACTATACAACAGTCAGGTTAAACTGGCTTCGTAAAAAAAGAAAAAGCGTTGTAACCAAAAATTTGTTGTTTAAGCGATAAGCGCCATATCAAGTATACTGCTGTTAAGTTTCTACTTTATTATTATTATCGTAATGTCCTTCTGCGTATTATTTCATAGAAATAGCAGACACACCTTTAATCCTTTAAAAAGAATGAAGCACTGTAGTTTACTGCTACTTCACTTCGTAAAAATAGTTGCAGACTGGTTGATTCGGCACTACGACAAATGTCCGGCGATGACGCGCGCACCTTAAGCCATGACACACAGTAACAGAGGCATTATTGTCTCAGCAATGCTATTCGTTTGTTGCTCGTTTCCTCTGGTATTGTAATTACAATAGCAGTAACCGCTTTCCCAATTTTTCTTAATAACGCAATATTTTAAACCAATGCCAATTTTAGGAAAAAATTACACATTTTTTTAAAACAGGTTTATTTAAAAACGAAAAACTAGCGCTGCTGCTATGGATAATTGATATTTCGGTTTTTTTACTCAATTATTAGTAAAAAACAAAGACCTGTTATAAGCGAGACTAAAAAATACCAAAATATACCGGTTATTCAGAACTAAAACACCGGTATCGGTTTTAACCGGACGGTTTTTCTTATCCCAAGCATGATGCTCTGTCAAGTTGACCACTCCGCTATGGAGGCGGACTTTTAATGTAGAGTAGCCTTATAACTCGACAACTCCAAGTTTTCCTTTATTTTTGGCGACATAAAGAAAGGTCACATGGGGCCATACCTGGCCAATATCGAGGCTGGGATATGGGTACAGTGAGGAACAGAACTGTGCCGTTGGAACACGTTTCAGACCTTTGTCTCTAACGATATCCATGACAGGAGTTAATATATTTTGTTATTTCATTTTCAAACGATAGCGTTCACTTTTTATCTGATGTAGTCTTTTTCTGGAACTACAAAAATTTCTTCGAAGAAGCAAAATTCTTCCAAATGTGAAAAAATTCTCTTGTGGTCTTTTTCCTAGGACAAATATTCTATTGAAATTTTGAAAGCGTTGCCATCAAGAAAATTTTCTTAGTACTGGAGTTAATAGTCTACATGTTATTATTACTCCATTACACAGCAACAGTAATTAAGTAACAGCAAATTAGGTGGTTGCATTCTCAGAAACAAGTTATTAGTCAAATATATTGTCAAACGGAAGTTACCACAAACTAAAACAATATTGTCTGATTCACTCTTATGCAAAATAATCACTGATATTACCAAAGCACATGTAATTTTTGTGACAACTGTTAACAGACTGAATACGAGATACTACAAACACTAGAAAGACATGTTTTCCAACTCAAAAACAAAAACAATAAAATATTAACAATCGGGCTAATAAAACACGCTAAATTTCCAAATTCGCCGTCGTTCATAATGGATAAACGTTATGAATTCTCTTTACTTCTTGAACAAACCTCGTATATGAACACGAGAAAAACTTAATACAAACGCTAATTAAACGTTACTGAACGTCAGAAAGAAGTATTTTGTGTAGATATTGACGTCTCAGGCATGCAGCCCCACTAATTCTCCAAAGTGGTGTGTTAGTTATGATTTGGGCGTTTACCATGTAAGGCTCTCGGACGTCCATTGAAGCTATCGAAAGTAATTTGATGGCTGTGCGGTAACCTACTGTACTGCCTAATATTCAACATTTCCGCGGGGCGTTCGTGTTTCGAGACGGTACCCACTTCGTGAACTCCTTTCCAAGTACGATTAAAAGTGTACTGAATCGTCTCTGGAGTCCATCTCAGGAGCGCCACAGTCATTGAGCGAGATAGGCCTCGGAGGCAGCTTCTCGACTGATTTGTGGTGAGCACGGCAGTGGGAAGCCAGGCACACTATTTGCACTACTGCGCATCTTACAAGGTTGCATTGTCATGCTCACACCATCAATTATCGATTCTAAACTGACCCTCTACTGCGAGCTGTACACAGCGCTGTAAATGTGTCCATATCGTTCCGCATTCAGCATCTTCTTAAGAACAATAAAGGGACAACACCATAAACACTAAAAATACCGTCATATCGCAACAGAACCTCCTCAGTACATCGCCGGTAGCACCACACATTATGGCAGGCAGCACCAAATGGTTCAAATGGCTCTGAGCACTATGGGACTTAACTACTGAGGTCATCAGTCCCCTATAACTTAGAACTACTTAAACCTAACTAACCTAAGGACATCACACACATCCATGCCAGAGGCAGGATTCGAACCTGCGACAGAACCGCTCGGCCACTCCGGCTGGCAGGTAGCATCCCTCAGGCATTCGTCTAACCCAGTCTCTTCAGTCGAATTGTCCACAGCGTGCAGAGTAGTTCAGATCACTCGTTTCCGGTCATCCTCTTCCACTGGCGGCGCTCATTGAACTAGATGAGGCGTAGCTTAGCGCGGACTTCAGAAATGTGCGGCTGAGGATCGCCTGCTCTACCACTGTACCCCATTCTTTTTTAACTCCCTACGCACAGCCACTGTGCTAGATGGACAGCTGGCAGCACTTTGGAACGTGTGACTCCTCCCACTTATTTCATGCAATTTTTTATAACTTTACTTTAAATATGATGCTGGCAACAATCAGAGCAAAATGCCTCGGACCCTTGGAGGTGACGGAGTCCCACCTCTAACTGACAAACCAGGGACTCCTAAGATACGACTTGGCAAACAAATGGTAATGAGATGGGGAGCTATTAATATCAATGGGGGCTACTCAGGGAAGAAGGTAGAACTGGCAGAGGCTGCAAGTAAGATGGGGCTGGATGTTTTAGCTGTTAGTGACATTCGGGTAAAGTGTGAGAAAGAAGAGGAAGTGGGAGAATACAAGGTCTACCTGTCAGGAGTCAAAGCAGGAATAGCACAATAGGGTGTAGGGTTTTACATCAGGAAAGAATTGGAACCCAGCGTAGTTGCAATAAGGTATGTAAACGAACGACTGATGTGGATAGATTTGACAGTGTCTAGCAAGAAAATTAGGATTATGTCAGTATATTCGCATTGTGAAGGGACAGATCAAGATAAGATGGATAGTTTTTATGAGGCACTCAGTGATGTAGTTGTTAGAGTAAAGGACAAGGACAGTGTTCTGCTCATGGGGGATTTTAATGCCAGGATTGGAAATCGAAGAGAGGGGTATGAAAAGGTTATGGGTAAATTTGGAGAGGATATCTAGGCCAACAGGAACGGGAAACAACTCCTGGATTTCTGTGCCAGTATGGGCTTAGTAATCACAAACTGCTTTTTTAAACATAAGAACATTCATCGGCATACTTGGGAAGGCAGGGGAACCAGATCTGTCATTGACTATATAATAACAGATCAGGAATTCAGGAAGGCTGTGAGGGACACACGTGTATTCAGGGGATTCTTTGATGACACTGATCATTATTTAATCTGCAGTGAAATTGGGATTGTGAGGCCGAAAGTGCAGAAGGTCAGGTCCATATGTAGGAGGATAAGAGTGGAGAAACTTCAGGATAAGGAAATTAGGCACAAGTACGTGACAGCGATCTCAGAAAGGTACCAGTTAGTTGAATGTAGTCAATTACAGTCATTGGAAAAGGAATGGACAACGTACAGGGACACAGTACTAGAAGTTGCTGAGGACTGTCTCGGAACAGTAGTGTGTAAAAGTAGGATGAAGCAAACAGCTTGGTGGAATGACAGTCAAGGAAGCCTGTAAAAGGAAAAAGAAGGCGTATCAAAAATGGCTACATACTAGAGCTCAGGTAGACAGAGAAAGTTATGTTGAAGAAAGAAGCAAAGCCAAACAGATAATTGCAGCATCCAAGAAGAAATCTTGGGAAAACTTTGGAAACAGGTTGGAGACTATGGGTCAAGCTGCTGGAAAACCATTCTGGAGTGTAATTAGCAGTCTTCGAAAGGGAGGTAAGAAGGAAATGACAAGTATTTTGGACAGGTCAGGAAAACTGCTGGTGAATCCTGTGGATGCCTTGGGCAGATGGAGGGAATATTTTGAAGAGTTGCTCAATGTAGGTGAAAATACGATCAGTAATGTTTCAGATTTCGAGGTAGAATGGGATAGCAATGATGATGGAAATAGGATCACATTTGAGGAAGTGGAGAAAATGGTCAATAGATTGCAGTGCAATAAAGCAGCTGGGGTGTATGAAATTAAGTCAGAACTCATCAAATACAGTGGAATGTCAGGTCTTAAATGGCTACACAGGATAATTGAAATGCCCTGGGAGTCGGGACAGGTTCCATCAGACTGGACAAAAGCAGTAATCACACCAATCTTTAAACATGGAAACAGAAAAGATTGTAACAACTACAGAGGTATGTCTTTAATCAGCGTTGTGGGTAAAATCTTCTCAGGTATTGTTGAAAGGAAAGTGCGAGTATTAGTTGAGGACCAATTGGATGAAAATGAGTGTGGGTTTAGGCCTCTTAGAGGTTGTCAGGACGAGATCTTTTGCTTACGGCAAATAATTGTGAAGTGGTACGAGTGGAATAGGGAATTGTATCTATGTTTTATAGATCTAGAAAAGGCATCTGACCGAGTTCCTAGGAGGAAGTTATTATCTATTCTACGTGATTATGGAATAGGAGGCAAACTTTTGCAAGCAATTAAATGTCTTTACATTGATAGTCAGGCAGCAGTTAGAGTTGACGGTAAACTGAGTTCATGGTTCAGAGTAGTTTCAGGGGTAAGACAAGGCTGCAACCTGTCTCCACTATTATTCATAATATTTATGGATCATATGTTGTAAACAATAGACTGGCTGGGTGAGATTAAGATATGTGAACACAAAACAAGCAGTCTTGCATATGCGGATGACTTAGTTGTGATGGCAGATTCGATTGAAAGTTTGCAAAGTAATATTTCAGAGCTAGATCAGAAATATAAGGACTATGGTATGAAGATTAGCATATCCAAAACGAAAGTAATGTCACTGGGAAAGAAATATAAACGGATTGAGTGCCAAATAGGAGGAACAAAGTTAGAACAGTTGGACGGTTTCAAGTACTTTAGGATGCATATTCTCACAGGATGGCAACGTAGTGAAAGAACTGGAAGCAAGGTGTAGCAAAGCCAATGCAGTGAGCGCTCAGCTACGATCTACTCTCTTCTGTAAGAAGGAAGTCAGTACCAAGACTAAGTTATCTGTGCACCGTTCAATCTTTCGACCAACTGTGTTGTATGGGAGCGAAAGCTGGGTGGATTCAGGTTATCTTATCAACAAGGTTGAGGTTACGGATATGAAAGTAGCTAGGATGATTGCAGGTACTAGCTGATGAGAACAATGGCAGGAGGGTGTCCACAATGAGGAAATCAAAGAAAAACTGGGAATGAACTCTATAGATGTAGCAGTCAGGGCGAACAGGCTTAGATGGTGGGGTCATGTTACACGCATGGGAGAAGCAAGGTTACCCAAGAGACTCATGTGTTCAGCAGTAGAGGGTAGGAGGAGTCGGAGCAGACCAAGGAGAAGGTACCTGGATTCGGTTAAGAATGATTTTGAAGTAATAGGTTTAACATCAGAAGAGGCACCAATGTTAGCACTGAATAGGGGAACATGGAGGAATTTTATAAGGGGGCTATACTCCAGACTGAACGCTGAAAGGCATAATCAGTCTTAAATGATGATGATGATGATGTTGATGATTTTATAACCATCCTCCACGGTGGCCGATGTTGCCCCGCCGTCAGTACATTAGCTCCACTTGGTTTTGATTTAGTTGAGATTACTCCTTCCCGTCTCTCCTTCATATCATCATCAGTCTACTTGGGGAGCTCTAGATGGTTGGAATGCCCATAACAAATTTATTTTTGACTATTTCAAGTTCGAAGATTCTGCTGTTACTAGCCGGCCTGTGTGGCCGAGCGGTTCTAGGCGCTTCAGTCTGGAACCACGCGACCGCTAAGATCGCAGCTTCGAATCATGCCTCGGGCTTGGATGTGTGTGCTGCCCTAAGGTTAGTTAGGTTTAAGTAGTTCTAAATTCTACGGGACTGAAGACTCCAGATGTTAAGTCCCATAGTGCTCAGAGCCATTTGAACCCCCCCCCCCCCCACCACTTTTTTTTTTGCCTCTCTACTGACAACGCAATACTTCCCACCTCCTTTTGTAGCGGCATATCCGCCTCTCTGGCAACTAATGACTAATTCCGTTTTACGTGTGGATGCCGGGGTACTTTTGATCAGATAGTGTACGTTACAATGAACAGGCTGGAGCGAAATGTTACTGAATTTTAAACAACAGTAAAGTCTGTTCTCACAGGTGTGCACTATCGAACAGAATGATTTTGCACTCAAAGACAAAAAAAAAAGATGCACCACGAAGGAATTATCCAAATGTGATGGAAATCGGTAGATACGATGTACAGACAAATAATGATGATGATGAAGTCCCATACTCCTTGACAAAGCGTAGGGAAACGATGCGGGAGACACGCAGACACGCATCGCCGTACTAGGCAACGTCCTAGTGGACTAGTGGAGGTGGTTTGCCGTTGCCTTCCTCCGACCGTAATGGGGATGAATGATGATGATGATGATGATGATGATGATGATGAAGACGACACAACACCCAGTCATCTCAAGGCAGATGGAAATCCCTGACTCCGCCGGGAATCGAACCCGGGACCCCGTGCTCGGGAAGCGAGAAGGCTACCGCGAGACCACGAGCTGCGAACACAGACAAATAAATGACGAAAATTTCAGTATAACTGGATGATTTATTCAAGAAAAAGAGCTCCTAAATTGCGCAAGTCAATAATGCGTTGGCCCACCTCTGGCCCCTATGTACGCATTTATTCTGCTTGGCATTGATGGACAGAGTTGTTAGAGGTCCTGCTAAGGGATACCGTGCGAAATTCTGTCCAACTGGCGCTTTAGATCGTTAAAATCCCGAGCTGGTTTGCGGGCCCTGCCCATAATGGGGTTGGGTTGGGTTGTTTGGGGAAGGAGACCAGACAGAGAGGTGATCTGTCTCATCGGATTAGGGAAGGACGGGGAAGGAAGCTGGCCGTGCCCTTTGAAAGGAACCATTCCGGCATTTGCTCGAGCGATTTAGGGAAATCCCGGAAAACCTAAATCAGGAGGACCGTGCCCATAATGTTCCGAACTGGGTAGAGATCAGACGACCTTGCATGGCAAGGCAGGGCGGATAAGGTACCAACGCGTCATCGACTTGCTTAATTTGTGAAGCTCTCTCTCTCTCTCCTGAATGAATGAATCACCCAGTTTTTCTAGAATTGTAATCATCTGTTCGTCTGTTCATGTTATCACATCTACCGATTTCTATCATGTTCGGGTAATTCCTTCGTGGGGTTAGGTTAGGTTGTTTGGGGGTGGAGACCAAACTGCGAGGCCATCGGTCTCATCGGATTAGGGAACGGAAGTTCTCTCTTCCTCCTGCTGTGATTTCCAGGCTTCATCCTTCTGTCTGGAAAATGGAAATTGTGGAAGACAAGGCTACATATCAAAATAATTTTTTACCTTTGTTGGTAGGTTGATTCGGGGGAAGGGACCAAACATATTAGGGAAGGATGGCGAAGGAAGTCGGCTGTGCCCTTTCAAAGGAACCATCCCGGCATTTACCTGAAGCGATTCAGGGAAATCACGAAAACCTAAATCAGGATGGCCGGACGCGGGATTGAACCGTCGTCCTCCCGAATGCGAGTCCAGTGTGCTAACCACTCCGCCACCTCAATTCATTCGTGATGCGTTGTCTTTTGCTTTTGTTTCATTTTCTTTGTTTTTCTTTCTTAGAGTACATTTTAGTTATTTTTTGTCTATATTTAATAGTAAATTGCTTTCTTGATTTTCATGTGCTGCTTCCACCTAGTCTAAGCCCACGCAAGTTTGGAAGTATGCGGGTAGTCCGAAACTTACTGTGGCTTATTTACTTATCGTTATAGTATGCTGCGCTCAATCTTTAATACTCTTGCTGCGGCAAACGACTTTCGCGGCGATTTCCCGTTTACTCCATTTAATCTCACGTATCTTAGCCCAGGGCACCCTCTCGGCTGAATGAGACAGTGTCGCCTCTTTTACCATGCATAGTGCAACTGACAAAAAACGACAAAGAGCTTACGGCATTCATCCAAACATAGTTTGCACTAGCGCAATTCTTTGTCTGCATAACGAAGATTATGACATTTTTCGCCTTGATGGACTGTCGCTAAGCATTCATCAAAACACGGAAATATGATTTCATAAATATATTGATCACTGAGTTAATGACACGACTTTTTTCCAAAATAGAAGGAAGAAATTTTCTTTCAGGGTAGCAGTTTTCAGAGAAGCTAAGGAATTGTCAGTTTTAGTAGGCCTGACTTGGAGTTACGGAGTAAAATTGTGCCCCACATTCTTGTGTCGATGCGGCAGTATGAACGGCTTGCCAGTCGAAATTTCAGAACACTCTCGAGGGAAATTTACGTTGCTGATGCGCGAGATACTTTATCAATAACAGTTCTGCTAGGAGGCTTGAATCAGATGTACCGGAATGACTGTGTATACAGGGTGAGTCACAAAACAACAATACTGCTGTGCACAACCGATCAAAAACAGTCGTTTTTTTCCTTTTTGACTTGCTGTTCACCAAATTACGTGAACAAGTTAACAATTTAACGAGATTCTGAAGAACCTCAAGATCTGGTAAAGCAAATGCTCCATAGAAAGTGTTCTAGGAGGAACAGTAAATAATTTAGTCGATGGTAGTTTACAACAATTCGAATAAAATGTTCCAAATAACACAAGTCCAATTTTCATCGCTTACAGAGATACAGCTTGTCACAAGGATAAGTTTTCGTTTGCGTATCGATGAACTTGTGCACGACTTTGTAATGGAAACATTGCTGCTGCTACTAGGGAATACGGCAGACGGTTTCCTACCTGCATAATAGCATATTTCAGACTTTTTACCCGTGTTTAAACTTACTGCACAAGGCGGGTGCAGTGCCCATCTGTCACATTTCGTCTTAACGCGCAAATGAACAGAGTGTGGATGATTTGGAAGACATTCTGTTGATAGAACGCAGTTCCTCAACACACACACACACACACAGAATTTCCGAACAGAACCGTGTTCCACATACAAGCATATGATGGACATTCAGATGTACTGTCCCTGTCTTTATCTTTTACAGGAAATAGAGCACTTTCGGAAAGGAAGTGGAGGGACATAACTGACTTATGATATTGGCTAGTTGTAAACCTGCAAGTAAACCCATTAATATTGTTTACTGATGAAGCCACTTTTACTCGTGATGATATCAATAATACTCGTCCCTCAAACAGGTGATATGACGAAATCCAACATGACTTTTTGGAAACACATTTTAAAGAAGGCCTCTGTGTTAATGTGTGATGTGTCACCTCGTCGACTTAAAAAATGAGCTTCCATCGTTATGGGGAATGGTTCGCATGGGGACCCAGCGGATCCAATTATGAACGCCCGCTGAGCCATACCTTCAGCAGCTCCGAGTACAAGTGCACTCTGCTGCCGCAATATAGGACGGCCGGCGGCAGCTCCACGCACCAGTCTCCATCGAACTCTTCCACAGTCTTCAGTTTTAATCAGCCTTCGACAGCTCCATCACGCCTTAGTAGCGGGAGCCTCACACTGGATGGTGCTCTTCAGTTTCCTTCTTGTAACAGCTGGACTTTATTGCTGTTTGTTTTTTTGTAAAAAAATCGTGCAAATGGATCTGAGCACTATGGGACTTAACTACTAAGGTCATCAGTCCCCTAGAACTTAGAACTACTAAAACCTAACTAACGTAAGGACAGCACACACATCCATGCCCGAGGCAGGATTCGAACCTGCGGCCGGAGCGGTCACGCAGTCCCAGACTGTAGCGCCTAGAACCGCTCGGCCACCCCGGCTGGCGTTCGTTTGTAAAGTTTCTTCGCAATGCTTGGAGAAAGTTACAAGATAAGTGAAGCGTTTGTTTACTGTATTAACGTGTCCGCTTATCATTTCTGCTGTCCAGCTTACCCATGAAATGTCGTGTGATGAGGGCCTCCCGTCGGGTAGACCTTACGCCTGGTGCAAGTCTTTCGATTTGACGCCACTTCGGCGACTTGAGCGTCGATGGGGATGTGACGACATATGTTGCACCTTACTGTTGCGTATGAGGTAGTACACAACAAGTACATCTAGTAGCTCAGTTCCACTGCTGTTTAGGTCCTAACAGCCCATGTTAACATGGTAGCAGCATAACAGTCTCAGTATGTAGCGATAGAGTCTATAGAATGTCTTCATAAATTTAAAAAAGCTATGTATTTGAAACTCGTTTTTTTTCATTGAGTTGCAACTTTGTTGTTTTTGCTTATGTGTTCCTTGAATATGGAAATTACGCCCTGTCTATCCCATTTAACATTTATCACACATATAATGGACGGCTACGAAGAAAAATTCCGTAGATCACGAGTATGAGAAATTAAATGTGCAGGGTGTGATAAATTTTACATAGGACAGACAGGGCGCTGTTTCGGCGCTCCATGGAAGGCACAAATAGTGAAACTACTTTCGTTGCACACACAATCGGTGCGGAGCAAATGAAAATATAGAACAGCAGGTGTAAGTGAATCATACAGCTCCAAAAAGTCGTTTCTTTGGTATCAGGGGCATTCAAATGAAACCCGGTCACTACTGTAAAGTAACTGTACCGATTTTATTAACTCAAAAATATAGTTATATATAGTACACACATACTCAAAAATAGTCACAAAAACTGTTGGCACATTTATCTCATTGCGACACTAGCCGGTCGATTCCATCCTTGAAAAAGCTAGTGGGCTGCTGTCGGATCCACGCCTGAACCCAGTCACACACTTCGTCGTCCGTTGCGAATCGATGTCCGCGAATAGATTGTTTTAGAGGTTGTAATGGTACTTGAATTACTTAATCATTACGGCACCTGACCTCAACCTCTCGGTACCAGCAATATTCTACTATGTTTCTGTAAAGTAGTTAACATATTTCTGTGACAACATTCAGATTTGATTTCATTAATGTAGAGGAACTTCGATACATCGATATGTACATATTGCAATGATACTATTCTTATGTGTATTCTTTCTTTTGTCACTATGATCTTTGACGTACTTGTAACTCTGATTTTTGGGCGCGTAAGCGATTATTAGAGAGTCAAGCTTTGGCCGTCTTGTTAAAAAGACGCAAATTGTAGTCAGTTTATGAAATGTGAACTTCAACAGTGAGGAAGATATTTTCAAGTATGTTTTATATTGTGAAGTGATGTTTTGGAACGAGTTACGTGATATTGCAACAAAATTAATAAAAAAGAAGTGTAACTTAAATTCGGAGTGCTGATTGGTCTTTTACATCACCATTGTCCTAACTTGCAAAAGTTTAATCTTCAATAATGGTTTAAGTAACACATCTATAAAACTTTTGAATACAGCAGAATAACACCTAGGCCTCCTTGCATCCGAGCTTGGAATCATCACTACCTAGATTTTCGACGATTGACCATGAGTTCACAACGAGACCAGCGTGGGAAACACGAAGAGATGAGTGCCTAGTTTATCCATTATTTCAAGAAATGACTTTATTAACTGTGCTCTAATGACACTTGCAACATAATATAACTTTGTTGTAGCCCGAAAATGCAATTTTTAGCAGCGTGAGCAATACTGCAGTCATAATTAATTTTTGGCCTTTGTTGTGGTAGGGTTGTTGGAAGGTCCAAACACGTTACTAAAACGTTCACTTCCGCAACTATTTCCGGTGTGATGACACGCTGAGGCTGTCGAGCATCGTCTTCCAGTGACTCGCCCCCCTCATGGAATCGTTTGCGCCATTCCACAACACTTGAACGACTCACACTGTACCCACCGTGCATAGCCTTCATAAGTCGATACTATTCACAGCCTCCAACTTCCTGCACCGCCAAAAATCGCATCACTCCTCGTTATTCCTTCTAACTCGCCTGCATTTTCGGTAGTGGACGATAACTTGCGTGACCACCTTCTCTTCGGCGTGAAACCACACTGGCGGCGCTGTGCAACATCAAACGGTCCGCACGCGTCAGCCTCTACCAACAGATGACGCCGCCATACCCGCAGTTACGTAGTGCCACCTTACGTGTAATGCAAAGGTAGACGCACTGACGAGGTTTCACTCGAATGAACCTCATATAATAGAGGCACTCGAAATTTTGGCGCAACACTTAAAATAGCCCGAGGAACTGCTCAATGAACAAAATCGTACAGAAAGTTTTTAGACACACATCGCTATGAACATGCTGAAACAGTTACGCAACTACGATGTTTACGCTAGCTAATGGAATCAGCTCAGCACTGAAGTCGAACTGCGCTCTGTACAAGGCATGTCGATTACTCTGCTGCTCACTATCTACTTGTAACAGCACCGTTAATAATACGAAATTTGACTCTTCCAAAGCCTGCGTAATCACTAGACTCCAGATCTTTCAGCAGGAGAAATTTAAGGTAATAGAACAAAAAAAAAAATTCTAGTTATGCAGCCACGTGCCCAAATGCACAAGTAATGTATCTACATCTACATGTATACTCTGCAAACCCTTATGAAGTGCAAGGCAGGGGGTACTTCCCATTGTATTACGTACAGGGATTTCTTCCCATTCCATTCACTTATGGAGAACGGGATAACATAGATGTCTCAGTGCACTCCGTACCTAGTCTAACCTCGACATCACCGTCCCTGCAGAAACGATTCCCAGATTCCCCAGTTAATTGTTCGTCTTTCAGCTCAAGTTTCTCAGCATTTCCGTGAAACTCTTCCGTAGCTCAAGCAATCACGTCACCAATGTAGCCCGTCTTTGTATATATTCAATAGTCTCTGTTAGATTTATTTCGTGAGTCTCACACACATGAGCAACTGTCTAGTACTATTCGCGGGAGTACACTGTAAGGCAAAAACGACCAACCACGAAGGAATTATCCGAATGGGATGGAGATCGCCAGACGTAATATACATGTACAGGGTGTTTCAAACATGACCGGTATATTTGAAACGGCAATAAAAACTAAACGAGCAGCGATAGAAATACACCGTTTGTTGAAATATGCTTGGGACAACAGTACATTTTCAGGCGGACAAACTTTCGAAATTACAGTAGTTACAATTTTCAACAACAGATGGCGCTGCAAGTGATGTGAAAGATATAGAAGACAACGCAGTCTGTGGGTGCGCCATTCTGTACGTCGTCTTTCTGCTGTAAGCGTGTGCTGTTCACAACGTGCAAGTGTGCTGTAGACAACATGGTTTATTCCTTAGAACAGAGGATTTTTCTGGTGTTGGAATTCCACAGCCTAGAACACAGTGTTGTTGCAACAAGACGAAGTTTTCAACGGAGGTTTAATGTAACCAAAGGACCGAAAAGCGATACAATAAAGGATCTCAACGGACTGGAAACGTGACGGATGAACGTGCTGGCAAGGTAGGGCGACCGCGTACAGCAACCACAGAGGGCAACGCGCAGCTAGTGCAGCAGGTGATCCAACGGCGGCCTCGGGTTTCCGTTCGCCGTGTTGCAGCTGCGGTCCAAATGACGCCAACGTCCACGTATCGTCTCATGCGTCAG
Organism: Schistocerca gregaria; assembly: GCF_023897955.1. Lineage (NCBI taxonomy): Eukaryota > Metazoa > Arthropoda > Insecta > Orthoptera > Acrididae > Schistocerca > Schistocerca gregaria. Next base: position 476,789,062 of record NC_064926.1, read on the forward strand.
AGTTTACACCTCTATCCATACAAAATTCAAACGCGGCAACCCCTCAGCGCCACTACCATTGCTGCACGAGAGACATTCGCTAACGATATAGTGCACAGGATTGATGACGGCGATATGCATGTGGGCAGCATTTGGTTTACTGACGAAGCTTATTTTTACCTGGACGGCTTCGTCAATAAACAGAACTGGCGCATATGGGGAACCGAAAAGCCCCATGTTGCAGTCCCATCGTCCCTGCATCCTCAAAAAGTACTGGTCTGGGCCACCATTTCTTCCAAAGGAATCATTGGCCCATTTTTCAGATCCGAAACGATTACTGCATCACGCTATCTGGACATTCTTCGTGAATTTGTGGCGGTGCAAACTGCCTTAGACGACACTGCGAACACCTCGTGGTTTATGCAAGGTGGTGCCTGGCCACATCACACGGCCGACGTCTTTAATTTCCTGAATGAATATTTCGATGATCGTGTGATTGCTTTGGACTATCCGGAACATACAGGAGGCGGCGTGGATTGGCCTCCCTATTCGCCAGACATGAACCCCTGTGACTTCTTTCTGTGGGGACACTTGAAAGACCAGGTGTACCGCCAGAATCCAGAAACAATTGAACAGCTGAAGCAGTACATCTCATCTGCATGTGAAGCCATTTCGGCAGACACGTTGTCAAAGGTTTCGGGTACTTTCATTCAGAGACTACGCCATATTATTGCTACGCATGGTGGATATGTGTAAAATATCGTACTATAGAGTTTCCCAGACCGCAGCGCCATCTGTTGTTGACAATTGTAACTACTGTAATTTCGAAAGTTTGTCTGCCTGAAAATGTACTGTTGTCCCAAGCATATTGCAACAAACGGTGTATTTCTATCGCTGCTCGTTTAGTTTGTATTGCCGTTTCAAATATACCGGTCATTTTTGAAACACCCTGTACAAACAAGCAAATGTCTACAATTTCAGAAAAATTGGATAATTCATTCAAGAGGAGGAGTTTCACAAATTGAACCAGTCAGTAACGCGTTGGTCCTCCTCTGGCCGTTATGCAAGCAGTTATTCGGCTCGGTATTGATCGACAAAGTTGTTAATATCCTCCAGAGCGATAACGTGTCAAATTCTGACCATTTGGCACTTTAGATTCAAATTGAAACAGATACAAAATCCCCAATATTGGCGATCTTTTACAGAATCTAAAAATTTTGCGCGGGCTTCCAATGCGAGATGCTTATAACAGTTTACACAACGAAACTTTGTCTCGAAACCTAGCAGAAAATCCAGTGAGATTCTGGTCGTTTGTGAAGTATATTAGCGGCAAGAAACAATCAATGCCTTTTCTGCGCGGTAGTAATGGAGATACTATCGAAGACAGTGCTGAAAAAGTAGAGTTACGAAGCACAGCCTTCCTAATGCCTTCACAAAAGAACACGAAGTAAATATTCCAGAATTAGAATCGAGAACAGCTGCCAACATGAGTAACGTAGAATTAAATGTCCTCGGAGTAGTGAAGCAACTTAAATCATTTAATAAAAGCAAGTCTTCTGGCCCAGACTGTATACCGGTTAGGTTCCTTTCGTAGTTTGCTGATGCATTAGCTCCATACTTAACAATCATATACAACAAGTCGCTCGATGAAAGATCCGTACCCAAAGACTGGAAAGTTGCACAGGTCACACCAATATTCGAGAAAGGTAGTAGGAGTAATCCACTAAATTACGGGCCCATATCGTTAACGTCGATATCCAGCAGGATTTTAGAACTTGTATTGTTTTCGAACATTATGAATTACCTCGAAGAAAACGGTCTATTGACACACAGTCAACATGGGTTTAGAAAACATCGTTCCTGTGAAACACAACTAGTTCTTTATTCACATTAAGTGTTGAGTGCTATTGACAAGGGATTTCAGATCGATTCCGTATTTCTGTATTTCCGGAAGGCTTTTGTCACTGTACCACACAAGCGGCTCGTAGTGAAATTGCGTGCTTATAGAATATCGTCTCAGTTATGTGACTGGATTTGTTATTTCCTGACAAAGAGGTCACAGGGCGTAGTAATTAACGGAAAGTCATCGAGTAAAACAGATGTGATTTCAGGCGTTCCCCAAGGTAGTGTTATAGGTCCTTTACTGTTCCTTATCTACATACACGATTTGGGAGACAATCTGAGCAGCTGTCTTCGGTTGTTTGCAGATGACGCTGTCGTTTATCGACTAGTAAACTCATCAGAAGATCAAAACAAACTGCAAAACGATTTATAAAAGATATCTGAAGGGTGCGAAAAGTGACAGTTGACCCTAAATAACGAAAAGTGTGAGGTCATCCACATGAGTGCTAAAAGGAACTCGTTAAACTTCGGTTACACGATAAGTCAGTCTAATCTAAAAGCCGTAAATTCAACTAAATACCTAGGTATTATAGTCACGAACAACTTAAATTGGTAGGAACACATAGAAAATGTTGTGGGGAAGGCTAACCAAAGACTGCGTTTTATTGGCAGGACACATAGAAAATGTAACAGACGTACTAAGGAAACAGCCTACACTACGCCTGTCCGTCCACTTTTAGAATACTACAGCGTGAGAATCTTCTCACGAAAATCCAATCACCAACTTCCTACTCCGAATGCGAAAATATTTTGTTGACACCGACCTGCATAGGGAGGAATGATCACAAAGCTAAAATAAGAGAAATCAGAGCTCGTGCGGAAAGATATAGGTGTTCATTCTTTCCGTGCGCTATACGAGATTGGAATAATAGAGAATTGTGAAGGTGGTTCGATTAATCCTCTGCCAGGCGCCTGAATGTTATTTGCGGAGTATCCTTGTAGATGTAGATTGTCAAAATACCATGATGGTTGGAGGGTCCTGCCATATCGTTCCTAACGTTCTCAACTGGGGAGAGATCTGGCGACCTTGGTGGCCAAGGTAAGGTTCGACAAGCGCGGAGACAGACAGTAGAAACTCTCGCTGAAGTATCACCTACGTACTGCTGTGCTGTAAGGGTGCTGCGGATGACAAAAAAAAGCGTCTTGCCATGAAGTGCACCGTCACCCCAGACCATTACTTCCTGGTCTTGGGCCGTATGGCATGCGATACTCGAAATTTCAGTCACCAATTTTCTCCTGCGAATGTGAAAATATTTTTTTGACGCCAATACAGATAGGGAAAAACGACCATCATAATAAAACAAGTGAAATCAGAGCTCGCACCGAAACATATAGCTGTTTGCTTTTTCCTCGCGTTGTTCGAGAGTGCAATAACAGAGAATTATTGTGAAGGTGATTCGATGAACCCTCTGCCAGCCACTTAAGTGTGATTTGCAGAGTATCTATGTAGACGTAGATGTAGAATTGTGCTGAGTGCACAGGTGGTACAAGAGACATTTCAGAAGCAAATAACCTAAATTCACATTTGGAAAGCTAAAGAGTTTATCTGTTCTAAGTAAAAGAAGTACATGCGACTTCCTGCATAGTGCCGCACTCTGTGATGATAAATTTTAAGCCCTAACCAAATGCCCGGTGGAAAAAGTGATATGGTGGATAGAAGAGCATTTGTTGCTATCTTTAATGAAGGTACAAAAAAATGGTTCAAATGGCTCTGAGCATTACACGACTTCACTTCTGAGGTCATCAGTCGCCTAGAACTTAGAACTAATTAAACCTAAGTAACCTAAGGACATCACACTCATCCATGCCCGAGGCAGAATTCGAACCTGCGACCGTAGCGGTCGCTCGGTTCCAGACTGTAGCGCCTAGAACCGCACGGCCACTCCGGCCGGTGAAGGTACAAGTATCTCAATTTTTTGGAAGTACAGCAATTGCCTAATGTGCAGCATTTAAATGTACCTATAATAAAATTTAATGCATGGTTAAAGAGACCAGTTTTTGAAATACCGCTTGAACATCTTTTGGAAAAATCAGCATACTCACACAACAGATCACAAGATCCTTAAACCTGAGCATACGTATATGCAATGCGATGAATATTTCGGTCTCTCTGAAGGGGCAAAGAAACATCGAGCATGCATTTGTTTTCCAGGAAAGGACGCAAACATGAAGCAGGGCATCAGAAAATTTTCCAAAGTGGAACTTAAAACAGGTAACTTACTTTCTATTAAAGCCTTGGATTCCACAGCAAATGATAAAGTTACTTACGCCACTAAAGGAGGAATAACCAGGTGGATCTGAATTAGCAAAGAGGGTCCTCTAACAATGAAGTTCTCAAGTGTTCACAAAATTGTGATCTTAAGCTAACAGAGGCGGATTTTAGGAAGCCCAATATTCGTTCCCACCAACACCTCTTCTGGAGCCTTTGCATCAAGATTAGTTTTAAATAAAATTTGATAAATGGGAAAATCTTCTGGAGACGAGGAACTACATCCCGCCACTTTGTCGAGAGTCCCGTAACAATATAGTCCAGTCCTCACAACAGTCACCATGAGTGCAAGAAAAGGGAGTGCAGAAAGAAGAGGACGTGGAGGACTGAAAAGTGCACAACGCAATGGCGGAGCATCACGAGTTTGGACCAGAGAGGACATTCTTCAAGAAATGATTATGGATCTATAGACACTGGCTGACTATTTTATAGAAAGTGACTGAATAATCTCTCGTACGTCTTCCATATATTTTCATTTTGGTATTTTAATTTTATTTGCTTTTTACGTATTATTTTTCAGCTTGTTACATTAATTTCGGTTTAATTACTCCCATATCCTTGTTTTTCAAAAATATTTATTGTACTATGTATGTTGTGTGTGTTTTACCAAAAAATATTCAAAATATAGCACAGTAAATAAAATGTTTTGTACTTCTACCAGTTTTACTCTAAAACGATATAGGACACAAGAATTATAAACATTTTAAATATATTATGAAATGCATCACGGGGGCACTACAATCTCTAACCATAGCTTCCACCATAGACAGACTAACTGACCATCAGGAAAAAAAAACATCTGATGTTTTGATAGCAACTCACATAATTTTTAAATCGCCATTTAACTCTGGCAGAGATTTACTCGGTTTGCTTCAGCATGCACTTGCTAATATACCGTACGATAAAAAGCGTTATCGGTCATGTAGTTCACAGTGGATTCCAGAGTAAGGTAGCAGATACTCGAAAGCTATCATTGTTTTCTTACGCTACTGGCCATTGAAATCGCTACACCACTAAGATGACGTGCTACAGATGCGAAATTTAACCGACGGGAAGAAGATGCTGTGACATGCAAATTACTAGCTTTTCAGAGCATTCACACAAGCTTGGTGCCGGTGGCGACACCTACAACGTGCTGACATGAGGGACGTTTCCATCCGATTTCTCATACACAAACAGCTGTTGACCGGCGTTGCCTGGTGAAACATGGTTGTGATGCCTCGTATAAGGAGGAGAAATGCGTACCATCACGTTTCCGACTTTGATAAAGGTCGGATTGTAGCCTATCGCGATTTCGGTTTATCGTATCGCGACATTGCTGCTCGCGTTGGTCTAATCCAATGACTGTTAGCAGAATATGGAATCGGTGGGTTCAGGAGGGTGATACGGAACGCCGTGCTGGATCCCAACGGCCTCGTATCGCTAGCAGTCGAGATGACAGGCATCTTATCCGCATGGCTGTAACGGATCGCGCAGACACGTCTCGTTCCCTGGGTCAACAGTTGGGGACGTTTGCAACACAACAAGCATATGCACGAACAGTTCGACGACGTTTGCAGTAGCATGGACTATCAGCTCAGAGACCGTGGCTGCGGTTACGCTTGACGCTGCATCGCAGACAGGAACACCTGCGATGGTGTACTCAACGACGAACTTCGGTGCACGAATGGCAAAACGTCATTTTCTCGGATGAATCCAGGTTCTGTTAACAGCATCATGATGGTCACATCCGTGTTTGGCGACATCGCGGTGAACGCAGACTGGAAGTGTGTATTCGTCTTCGCCATACTTGCGTACCACACGGCGTGATGGTATGGGGTGCCATTGGTTACACGTCTCGGTCACCTCTTAACGGCGCTTTGAACAGTGGACGTTACATTTCAGATGTGTGAGGACCCGTGGCTCTACCCTTCATTCGATCCCTGTGAAACCCTACTTTTCAGCAAGATAATGCACGACCACATGTTGCAGGTCCTGTATGGGCCTTTCTGGATACAGAAAATGTTCTACTGCTGCCCTCCAGATCTCTCAGCAGTTGAAAACGTCTGGTCAATGGTGGCCGAGCAACTGGTTCGTCACAATACGCCAGTCACTACTCTTGATGAACTTTGGTAACGTGTTGAAGCTGCGTGAGCAGCTGTGCCTGTACACGCCATCCAAGCTCTGTTTGACTCGATCTGCATTTCTTCATGGTGTAGCACTTTTAATGGCCAGTAGTGTACTTGGCAGCGAGTGGGGTGGGACACATGACGCAAAAGTACAATGTAATAACATTACTTGCCACACTTCACGGCGACTTGCCGATATTATATGTCAGCAACAATCATTAAAGTGGATTACATTCTACAGCCTCCTCTTGTAGTCAGGTCACAGGGCGCAAATTGGGTAATAGTCGGATGCCGCCCACGCAATGTGACCACTAAGAGAAAGCTGACGTCCAACAAGGCGCAGTCGCATTTTCATTTCCACAGTGTGTAACAAGGCTGATCTCTTACACCGCATGATGTATCAACAAACGATCCAATATCAGTAGTCTGGTGTTACTCATTTGCTAAATAAACAGAGAATGGGAACGAAAAGCTAAGAGTTTGTCGTCATTCATTATAAAGGAAACCTTGGCTTGTATTAGTTTTCAATCGAGGACCTTCTACCTCTCACATTGTCAGATTCGTCGAGTTATCAGAGTGAAGTCAGACGTGCACTGTAGCTAGTAAGTCGAAGACAGAGTATCTGCTCAGATATCAAATTCTAGATCGGAACGGAAATATGATTTAGGTTGTTTTAGTTTTCCAGTTATTAATGGGCATGTATTCGAATTTTTATGCAGTTGGCTTGGCTTGGCTTGGTGTATACTCATTGTACTAGACGCTCTGCATAACAATGAACTATTTGTTTCTCATAAATTGTATAGCTGCTACAGAAGAATACTGAAGATAAGGTGGATAGATCACGTAACTAATGAGGAGGTATTGAATAGGATTGGGGAGAAGAGAAGTTTGTGGCACAACTTGACTAGAAGAAGGGATCGGTTGGTAGGACATGTTTTGAGGCATCAAGGGATCACAAATTTAGCATTGGAGGGCAGCGTGGAGGGTAAAAATCGTAGAGGGAGACCGAGAGATGAGTACACTAAGCAGATTCAGAAGGATGTAGGTTGCAGTAGGTACTGGGAGATGAAGCAGATTGCACAGTATAGAGTAGCATGGAGAGCTGCATCAAACCAGTCTCAGGACTGAAGACAACAACAACAACAAATTGTATAGCAAAGTTTACACGAAAAACTTATTTCACTGTTATGAATTTCCTGCAATGTTCTTCATTAGCATTCTTGCTGACTCATTTGAACCACCGAAATTGTAGAGAAAAATGTTTTGATGCTCTTAATGATGAAACAAACGCTTATTCAATAATACGTGCTCTATTAAGAACAGGGAGTGAAACAAGTTGATATCTGTATTTGGCAAGTTTGCTGGCGCCTGTAAAAATATGTTCTTAACAGCGATTACATATGTTTCATCCGTGTTTCGTTAAATGGCATTGTAAGCACATGCGCTTATTTGTGGTAGAATCCCTACAACGAGACAGCCTTAGGAGGGCTTTGTTCTCGCTTATACGGGCACCTCAGTCAAACGGGACGCGTCAGGTACTTCTAACCAAACTGCATGAGTATGGAGCAACGCTTCGGATGTGCGACTAGATCCGTGATTACCTATCACAAACGTCACAGCATGTAGTAATCCACGAGAAATTACCGACTAAAACATAAACGATTTCAAGCGTTCACCAAGAAAGTGTTATAGGCTCTCTGCTGTTCCTAATCTACATAAACAATTTAGGAGATTTTGTGAGCAGCACTCAGATTTATTGCAGATGATGCTGTCATTTACCTCCTAGTAAATTCATCAGAAGATGAAAATAAAATTGCAAAATGACTTACATACGATATCTCAGTGGTGATAAAAATGGCAAATGTTTCTCAAGAAGGAAAAGTATTAGGTCATCCACATGAGTACACAAAGAAATCTGTTAACTTTCGATTACACGATAAATGAGACAAACTTAAAGGCTATCAAATAGACTAAATATCTAGGAACTACAGTTAAGAACAACGTAAGTTGGAACAGTCACATAGACAATGTTGTGGGGTAGGCAAACCGAAAATAACGTTTTATTGGGAGGACACTTATAAGATGCAACAGGTCTACTAAAGAAATTGCCTACACTACGCTTGTTCGCCCTCCGCTACCGCGTTGCTGTGCCGTAAGGGATCCTTACCAGATAAATCTGACGAAGGACATCGAAAAATTTCGAAGAAGGGATGCTCGTTGTGTATGTTCGTGAAATACTGGAGAGAGTGTCACGGATATGATAAAGCGAATTGCTGAGAGATCTTTTCACGGAATTTCAACCACCAAATTTCTGCTATGAATGTGAAAATATTTTATTGTATCCAAGCTACATAAAGGAAATGATCATCATCATAAAATAAGAGAAATCAGAACTCGTACAGAGAGATTTAAGTGTTCGTTCTTCCAACGCTCTGTTAGAGTGTGAAACGGTAGAAAAATAGTTGAATGTGGTTCGCAGAACACTCTGCCAGGCGCTTAATTGTGAGTAGCAAAGTAGGAATGTAGATGTGGATGGACGTGTCAGCAGAGCAGTGACGCGACACACGTGATCGAATCCACTTCAAGTCTTCCGCGATCTTATTGAAACCTGTTATGGTACCAGTCCACCAGAAAATACAACACTGCGAACAAGGATTCTTTCTAGAAAAAACAAATTCTCTATATCCTAGAGATTGTACTCTAGACGTACTCTGACCATATTCCACACTGAAAATTCGCTGCACTGCCACAATGATCCATGAAGCGACAGGTCTTCCTGAAACATTTAAAGAAAGTAAACGTGGGCGCGATGGATTGGTGGTCTTGAAACCTGTACTGTGCGCAGTGTGAGCATTCTGAACGAGAGTTTCTAGCCCTGTGAGGACGACTGTGAACGCTCTTTCCTCTCTCGTCGTATTTGAGAAAGTTAAACTCCGTTTACGTGGAGAATGGTTTCACAATTGTTGCAATTGTGCAGTGCATGTCAGTGGAAGGGTATGCCTACTGTAACTTGGCACGTAATGTTAAAATCACAGTAACGATTGACAGGGCTATCTTCTCAACAAAATTCGCGAAATGCCACGTTAAAGTGGTTAATTAGCTATCGATGGAACTGTTCCGCGAAGGAAGTGCGTGTTAACAGAGCGCGGGCTCGGGCAGCGGGTGGAGGCGCTGCGCTGGCGGTGCTGCCTACCTTGCGCTGCGCGCCGAAGAAAGGCCGCCGCGCGACCGCTCTCAATGCTGGCCGGCGGAACCCGAACGACGAAGCAGCCGACGCCGCGTGTGCCGACGCACTGAGCCACGGCCGCGACGCCCGGCCCGCGAGGCGCCCGAGAGCGGCGGCACTGCGCATGCGCCGCTGGCCGCGCGCGGGGGATCCCTCCGTCGGGAATCCCTCTAGCGGCCCCGACGCTGGCTCTCCACGATCGTCGGTTTCGCCGCTGTTTGTCGAACTGTCTTCCTTCAGAGACATAACGTGGTGTCCCATGGCTCTGTTGTCCAGGAGGCAAAGGCTACGCGACACGGCAGCAGGCCCCTTCAGCTTCTACATCTACATCCATACAGCGCAAGCCACCTGACGGTGTGTGGCGGAGGGTACCTTGAGTACCTCTATCAGTTCTCGCTTCTATTCCAGTCTCGTATTGTTCGTGGAAAGAAGGATTGTCGGTATGCCTCTGTGTGGGCTCTAATCTCTCTGATTTCATCCTCATGGTCTCTTCGCGAGATATACGTAGGAGGGAGTAATATACTGCTTGACTCCTCGGTGAAGGTATGTTCTCGAAACTTTAACAAAAGCCCGTACCGAGCTACTGAGCGTCTCTCCTGCAGAGTCCTCCACTGGAGTTTATCTATCATCTCCGTAACGCTTTCGCGATTACTAAATGATCCTGTAACAAGCGCGCTGCTCTCCGTTGGATCTTCTCTATCTCTTCTATCAACCCTATGTGGTACAGATCCCACACTCCTGAGCAGTATTCAAGTAGTTGGCGAACAAGCGTACTGTAACCTATTTCCTTTGTTTTCGGATTGCATTACCTTAGGATTCTTCCAGTGAATCTCAGTCTGGCATCTGCTTTACCGACGATCAACTTTATATGATCATTCCATTTTAAATCAATCCTAATGCCTACTCCCAGATAATTTATGGAATTAATTGCTTCCAGTTGCTGACATATATTGTAGGTAAATGATAAGGGATCTTTCTTTTTATGTATTCGCAGCTCATTACACTTGTCTACATTGAGATTCAATTGTCATTCCCTGCACCATGCGTCAATTCGCTGCAGATCCTACTGCATTTCAGTTTAACAACAGTTGGCTAATTTGTTACAGTTCCGTAGATCATTTGAGCGATTTTTTTAACAAAATGATGTGGATCGAGTCAGTTTACAGAATATGTTTACATGATTAGTTTTTAATTGATGAACACTTTTCTTTTTACAATCGTATTGACTAACTAGGATCACGTCAACAACATCAGTTCCTCTTCTTCCTTTGTCGTTGTTTCCAGTTTTTCCAGGATTTCCTCATTTTCTCCCCGTGAAGTCTCTTCTTTTCTTCTGTCCATGTTGTTCCCAATTTTTATTTCTTCTGCTTTGAAAGCCTTCCACATTTAGTGTTTGATTTTTAAAACTGTTTCTTTCTGTTATTTCTGATTCTTTGATGTTATTTCTTTCTAGGTCTTTCCTTACATCCATAATCCATGCTATTGTAGATTTCTTCTTCCAGAAATACAGGAGTACTTGTTTTGTTAGTCTAGTTCCATCCATTCGGTAGAGGTTTCCGAAAAAGGTTAATCTTCGTTTGGACATTACTTCAGATATTTTCTCTACTTTTTTATATTTTTGTATATCTCCTCATTACTTCTTTCGCATGTTCGAATCCTGCCTCGGGCATGGATGTGTGTGATGTCTTTAGGTTAGTTAGGTTTAAGTAGTTCTAAGTTCTAGGGGACTGATGACCTCAGATATTAAACCCCATAGTGCTCAGAGCCATTTGAACCATTACTTCTTATTTTCAAAAAATTTGCAGTTTTGATTGCACCCATTATTTTTCTAATAATCGTTATTTCCAGTACCTCTAGTTTGTCCATCTTACAGTTCATCGTTAGGGATTCAGATCCATACAAACATTCTGATGAACAAATTATTATTTTCAGTTCCACTCATGAAACAACAAATAATTTTTCTCCTGGCTACTAGTTTGTAAGCAGAAATTCGTCAATAGAATAGAAGTTTTCCGGGAGAAATTATTTTAAATTAGATTTAAAACTTGCTTCGTTATCTGTCAGAAAGTTTATGTTATTAAGCAAATTATCAACAATTTTTGATCAGGGGTACTGAATTCCTCTCCGAGCCACTGACGGCTCTAACAGTGGGTAATAAAGGTCGTTTTTCCCTGTAGTTTACAGGTGCGTACATCAGTGTTCTTCCCAAATTGCCATGGCTCGTTTATGACCAACTTCATTAGCGAACATATATAAAGTGACGTCGCTATTAAAGTGCCTAGCTTCTTGAAGAGGTACCGACATCGTGGGCGAACACCATAGATTATTCTTACTGGTCGCTTTTGTGCGATCAGTACTTTCTGAGTGATGCGTTATCCGAAAAAATTATCCCATATGACATTATTAACTGAAAATGTGCAAAATATGTCAGGTGGTCGACATGTCTGTTTCCAGCATCAGCAATTATTATAAGATCAAAAGTAGTTTAATTTCATTGTTTGAGAAGCTCAGTAACATGCTTCTTTCAGTTCAAGTTTTCATAAATATGTATACCGAAAAATTTGGAGTATTTTACCCCATTTACAGACTCGTGCCCATGTACTACATCAATTGTTGGTATGATTATTTGTTCTACAGAACTGAATATACTGTGTTTTTTTTCAGAATTTAGTGCGACTCCAGTTTTAGAGACCCACTTAATAATTTTTTGGAAAGTATCGTTTACCAACTCTTCTGTTGCTTTCTCTCTAATGGGATTCATTATAGCACTAGTATCATCTGCAAAAAGTAGTTTTGAATGTTAAGTGGAAGCTCATTCACATGTATAACGAATAGAAGTGGGACCAAAATTGAACCCTGTTGGACTCCCTTTTGATTTCGTTATTCCCCCACTCACCAAAATTTTCTATCTTTCTGGCATTGTCAGAATTATTTAGTACAAACTTTTGCATTCAGTTTGATAAGTTTAATTCAAACCAGCAGTGTGTAAACCTATCAATTCCATAAAACGTGAGTTTTACTAAGAAAGTAACATGATCTATACAGTTAAACGCCTCGGAAAAATTGTAAATAATACCAGGTGGTAATATATGATTATTTAAGGTTGTGCTATTTGAGCACAGAAACTTCAAACTTGTGTATCAAGCTGAGTGCCTTCCGTTACCTTTGTGTTTGAGTCATCATGTGTCGGACACGCCCACTGTCCACTGCCTTACACGTTTGCAGCCGCTGGTGGAAGGGCTTCAGGAGAATCTGAAGATATCCTTTTGATATCACACCACATGCTGCAATAATTCGACCTTTTAAATCGTCTGAGCTTACCCCACAGAGAAAAAGTCCAGTGGAGTCAAATCAAGCAAACGTGCATGGCAGCTGTTAAGGCAATTATATCCGCATTCAGCGACCGTAAATGTGCTGATGAGTACTTCCCTAGCCACAAACCAGTAGTGAGCCAAGCGTCCATTCTTGGTGGTACCACTTACATCTACGTATTTCAAACTGCACTTCCTTTAAGAGACACGGTAGGCATATCTTTTATCCGCTACGTTTCTCCAATGAAGTAATGATGAATCACTCAGCCTCCAATAATCCACACCAAACGTTTACACTCCACTGACTCTTTACTCCAACGTGCCTTAACTAGTGCAGATTATGAGGATCTCAGTAATACATATTTCTTCCATTCAGCTTTCCGTGATTTGCGGGCAGTGTCTCCGCCAGAGAATTGTCTGATGAAAGAATCTAGACTCACCGCCAAAAAATTAGTGACCCCTAAAAAAATTTGAGACGCCCTGCTAAACCAGCAGGACAGGAAAGGGGCCAGAATGAGTGGCTATCAGTTACACTCCAAACATAACACTTTATTTAGTTGTCCAAACATTACAGCGCAACCTCTAAGCTTGACTGTCGACAGAAAACATGCTTAATTCTAAAACGGCTGAAGTCCCATGAATTAAGTACAATTGCTATAAATATATTTTTTTGAGACAGAAGGCTCTAGGGTTTAACCTTAAATAGTATTTAAGGTCAAGAAATGTAAGGCTTGACTAGTCAGATAGATTTAAGCGGTTGAAGGCCGATAAATTTAAAACAACGTAAATACAATAACCTTTCAACAGGCAGAAGGCCCAAGCTTTATGACCATAAGAAACTTTACTCCAAAACGGCTCTAGGCTTTTGTTTAAAAAAAATTGCAACCAATTTTCCAAGGCCGAAGGCCCAAAGCTTTTAACCTTAAATATTATTTAAGCCCAAGTGTTGTAAGACTTGATAAATAAGAATCCCAAATTTTAAAGTGGCTGAATGCCCATCATTTTGAGAACAATACAACTACGATAAATTTTCAACAGGTAGAAAGCCCACAGCTTTATCTTCCAAAAGGTGTTACTTGATAAACAAGATCCTTAAAACTTAAAGCGGTTGAAGGCCGATGCTTTAAAACAATACAATCAATTTTCAACAGGCAGAAGGCCCAAGCTTTACCTTCAGACAATGTAAGACTTGCCTAATTTAGAAAAACTTACTTTTAAAACGGCTGAAGGCCTTTGATTAAAAAAAAAAAAAGAAACATAATTATAAGCATACAAATTCCAACCAAAGGCTATGAGCCATTAAAAATACACTATTAAACGCCAACAAGAAAGGCAGTATAGGCAACGGCGCTCAGAAATTTCCAGGGGCTCGGTCTGTCCTTGAAATCTTAACATTCGCTTAGGTGAGACAAGAAGTTGGCCCAACTATACTGGATCCGCCGGCAACACAACCAAGAGACAGTCAGGGACCCAGCGACAAGACGACTTGCTATCCACTGGCCATTATACGAGATTTCCAGAGCCAAAACGTTACAAACATTGCCGCCCACAACCAAAAATACGTTAAGTTGTCAAAAACTACACACCATGTTGGACACAGACAACAGATGAGGAAAGGACACTGCCTGAATTTACGTCACCGACCAGGGCAGGTAACCGGGACACTAACTGCCACAAGGCAGAAAATTCCGCTGATGCACTTGAATTTCAAACCGAAAAATATAGTTAATTCTACAAGACGGCGGCTAAATCTTCACCATCTCGAACGCTCGCTGTCGCTCAAAGGAATACCGCCAACAGTGAACCACCAACCAAGGGGACAACATGAGCAGACGTGGCTTCGGCAATTCAATCACCACTCAACTTTCACGTCCTGGGTCTGTGAGCCACGAACCTCATAGCACTCGGAACAGCACCCACATGCTCTGACACTGCATAGAGACCACCAGGGCGCCCGGCCGACTGTGCCGCGAGGCGACTTGCTTGCTGATCCACTCCAAAGGACAGACTGGTTGCACACCGGCAACCCGGAAGTAAAAGCACCAGCTGCTGCCACACGTAGAAAGAGGAGGAACCACGGCTTAACTGCAATAACCGCGGGAAACCAAACACAGGGCAACAGTCAAGTCTTAAAAAATGGTTCAAATGGCTCTGAGCACTATGGGACTTAACTTCTAGGGTCATCAGTCCCCTAGAACTTAGAACTACTTAAACCTAACTAACCTAAGGACATCACACACATCCATGCCAGAGGCAGGATTCGAACCTGAGACCGTAGCGGTCGCGCGGCTCCAGACTGAAGCGCCTAGAACCGCTCGGCCACCCTGGCCGGCAGTGAAGTCTTAAACCAACGCATAAGCTGTTGGTAGCACAGCTCAAAATCATTACACGCATTATTTAATATCACGTAATTCCACCCCTCGACGTTGTAACCAACTGGATTCGATTAGCAACAGAGTCCACATGGTTGTGCAAACACGTCACTTTCAGGTGAAACCACTTACTGAAGATTTGGTCATGTAGTTCCTCCAAATTGCGGAGATGCTGATGTCGGCGTATTATCCGCTGTTCCAACAGGTACGACAGATTTTCTGCGAGCTTCAGGTCAAGTGATTTTACAAGCCAGTTGAGATTTAATAAGGTGGGAGAGTAGTCAGAATAAAAGGCACATATTCTTCCAGGCGGATGAACTTTGCTGTCGTCGTTTTGGAAAAGAGGGATGTCAATAGCACATTCATCATGCGGATGTTGACTCAGAGGCAACATCTGGTCATTCATAAAGGTTCATGTTAGTGGCCACACATGCCACAGATGGCAGCCATTTGCATGCAAAATGCGATGAATGCTGGGCTGACGTATTCAAAACACTCCCAGTTTCTCTATAGTTAACATGGGGACTATGTATGACTTTGAACGTGTGGTTGGAAATTTTTAAGAATTGGCTTGTAATTGTTCAATGGTGTTACTTACATGCTACTGTGATGCATCTCCTTCAAAATAGTCCCCTTCTGATTCAACATATCGGCTCCAACGCTGTTTCCACTTTTGGAAACATTCCTGGTTTCTTTTCTGAAATGTGTTAAGGATACAGTCCGTATTTGCTTGTATGTCTTCAATCGAGTAAAATGGCTTCTCTTTCAGGGAAAATTTCAGTTTAGGAAACATGTAGAAGACCACAGGGTCCAAATCAGGGGACTATGGCAGTTTGGTCAAAAATTCGATGGAGAAGGCACGATGAGCCATAGCATTGTCATTGTGTAGCACCCATTTCTTGTCTTTCCACAATGCAGGCCTTTTCTTTCGCTGGTTAACTGTATGTCCTCCAGGGGTAAATTTATGAAGCACAATACCGGTAGAATCGAATTTTGTCTTCACCTTCGACCGACTTTGCCGTGCTTTTTTCGGTCATGGTGAACCTGGAGTCTTCCACAGCGAAGACTGCACTTTGGTTTCAGGATCATATCCATATACCCACTAATCGTCACCTGTAATTACCCTATTTAACAAATCTGAGTCATTTTTGGTCCCATTAATCAGTTCTTGACACACTTCAAGTCGGTATTGTCTCTGGTCACTTGACAACACCTTTCGAATGAATTTTGTGGACAGTCGACGCATGTTCAGATCTTCAGTTAAAATTGTCGGAACTGCATAGAAACTTAAATTAATTTTCCTCGTTATAAGTCTACGATCAAAGAGCACTAAGTCGCTTCACAATATTTTCATTCGTTTTTTAGGTGGAAGGACAGCCGGACCGTGGTTCAACCACAAATAATTCGCAGCCATTTTTAAATTTGTTGAACCAGACAAAAGCATTTGACTGGCTCATACAATTATCTCCAAAAGCCGTTTTTAATAGTTCGTAAGTCTCAGAAGCTGATTTCTCGGTTTTAAAACAAAATTTCACACAATCTCTTTGCTCCGTTTTTTACGTCCATTTTCACACAGACAGAATCCGCCAACAAGTCCTAACAGACCCGTTTTTTACGTCCATTTTCACACAGAGAGAATCCGGCAAGAAGCCCTCACAGACCCACACTCAACCAGCTGCCACAACGAACTGAATAAAGGAAACGCGGTTTCCTGTCAGAGGGTGTTCAAAGACAATGTAATGACTCACTTCCTACCCTCCGTGTAACTCCCCGCGAAACTAGTAAGCAATAGCGGATCCATTCTTAAAACTTTCCAACCACACCTCGCAAGTACAAATACTCTCTTCGCGCTCCTTCTGCATTCTCCTCAAATAAGTAGCATAACAAGTATCTCTTGGTTTGTGAACGGCATTTATCTTTCCAAACAAACCAGTACTCGATACCCGTGAGCGACACTGACTGAATGAGAACTAAATTTCATCTATGCCCCTGTTGTACCGGTACAGTGGCTTTACAAAACTGTTTCCTCCTTATCCAACATAACGCATTTTCATATCTTGATATCAAATTACCATGTTTCTCTCACGACTGCAGTCGATTTCATGTTCAAAATAAATGAACTCTATTCTCTAAATATTGTAATTACTCCGAAACGGAAAATCAGATTCTGAAGGGTGAAACGACGTACAATTCGTGTTTTATCTTTTATACACCCTAAGAAAAAAAGACGGGCTGTGAAGGAAGTATAAGAATGGGGCGGAAATCGGTAAATGTGATGTACATGTAGGGACAAACAAATGATTTCAGTTTCAGAAATGGTTCAAATAGTTCTGAGCACTAAGGGACTAGTCTTCTGAGGTCATCAACCCCTAGAACTTAGAACTACTTAAACCTAACTAACCTAAGGACATCACACACATCCATACCCGAGGCAGGATTCTAAACTGCGACCGTACCGATCGCGCAGTTCCAGACTGTAGCGCATAGAACCGCTCGGCCACTCCGGCCGGCAGTTTCAGAAATACTGGATGATTTATTCAAGAGAAAGAACTTCAAAAAATGAGCAAGTCCATAACGCGTTGGACCAACTCTGGCCTTCATGCAAACAATTACTTGGTTTGGCACTGACAGATATTGTTGTATGTGTTCTTGAGCCATATCGTACCAAATTCCGTACAATTGGCCCGTTAAATGTTGAAAATCCCGAGGTGTGTGGAGGGCATTCCCCATAACGCTCCAAACGTTCTCAACTGGGGAGAGATGTGGTGACCCTGTTGTACAAGGCAGGATTTGGCAAGCACGAAGACAAGCAGTAGAAACAATTGCCGAGTGCAGGCTGGCGTTATCTTGCTGAAATATAAGCCCAAGATGCCGTGTCACGAAGGGCAACAGAACCAGGCGCAGAATGTCGTTGACGTACCCGTCGTTGCCCAGATGACAACCAACTGGGCTTTGCTACGAAAAGAAATGGCACCGCAGACCATCACTCCCGGTCGTCGGATGTCATGACCGGTGACAGACTGGTATCCCACCACTGCCCATCTCCAGGCACGTCTTCGGCCTTACATCTCATTCACTGATGTAGAACCGCCTTCAACGATGAGTCCCGATTCGAACTGAGCCCCGATGACCAGCGGCGACCTTTCTTGGGAAGCCCCAGAGAGCGGTGGGGTACCAACTTGATTGTCGCCCGCCATATGGCCCGACACCCAGGAATGATGGTCTGGGGTGGCATTTCATTTCATAGCAGGACCGAATCGGTTGTCATTCCCGGCGCCCTTACGGATCAGCGCTATGTCGGCAATATTCTACGGCCCGTTTTGTCCCCTTCAGGGCAAACCATCATAGGCTTACATTTCAGGACGATAAAGCCCTTCCTCACAACGGCGACAGTTTCTACTACTTGCCTTCATGCTTCCCAAACCCTATCTTGGCCAGAAAGCCCGCAAGATCTCTCCTCAGTTGAGACCTTTAGAGTATTATGGGCAGGGTCCTCCAACTAGTTCGGGATTCTGACAAACTAAAGCGCCAGTTTAGTGCGATATTGCTCAAGAGAACATCCATTTGTGGCATGCCGAGTTACTGTCTGTATAAGGGTCAGAGTTGAACCAACGCGTTATTTGCTTGCTCAACTTGTGAAGCACTTCCTCTTGAATAAATCATCAATGGTTTCTGAAATTATAATCATTTGTTCATTGGTATTTTCGGGGTGCACTCAGCCTCCTGATGCCAATTGAGGAGCTACTCGATCGAATAGTAGCAGCTTCGGTCAAGAATACCATCCTAACGACCGAGAGAGCGGTGTGCGGACCCCATGCCCCTCCTATCCGCATCCTCCCCTGAGGATGACACGGCGGTCGGATGGTCCCGGTAGGCAACTCGTGGCCTAAAGATGGAGTGTACATTGGTATGTCTACATCTCAAATACCGATTTCCGTCCCCTCCCGATAATACCTCCGTGGTGCGTCTTAAATTGGTAGCGATGTATGTATAATTCATGTATTTACAAAAAACAACTATACTTTGTTTTCAGAAAACTTTCTCACAATTAACATGAAGTGCGCTTTTGTATAGGGAAGAGCTTAACCAGTTAATTCCTGGACGCTAAATACGACGTGAATGCCTTAATAGCTGGCCTGCACGTTCGCTTGATTTGGAGCCACTGGGCGTTTCTGTGAAGTGAACATTAACATTCTAGAAGTTATCTTAAATACAGTGTGTAATCCCATTCCATGTAGGAAACAAGCAGTGTCTGGAGATTTTGGTGTTTCAGTATTAACGGTGAAAGCTATAGCAAAAATAATGCTTCAAGAGCTCGCGGAGGAAGGCTATTCTCAAATACTGGAGCAACGCTCTAATTATCCTGTTTTACCGCAAAGAGGACAGAAAGGTATCAAAAATAGATCCATCACCCTGCTAGCCATTTTGTGTTGGTTTTTACTAAATTATCACAAACCGCCTGGAGGAATATTGGAATTTAGTCAGACAATATAAGGAAATTTGACTTTTAAACTTGGTGTAGTACAAGTGATCATTTGCAAAACGTAAACGAAATTATTGAAGCCTTGAGCATTAATTGTTACTTCAGCGATTCTGAAAGAGCCTTCGTTTGGGTTGCGACGAAATCTGTGCTATATTCCTTGAGATACAAGGTGTTGATTTATTATCTACAGTACACTGGAGAATATTTGTGTCAGTGCCACAGTTGCCACTAAAATTCATAAAGACGGTGAAAAAACTGCTCGCAGTAAACTAGAGTAAGTTTTCATATTATTAAACTGGGTACGTAGACCAATACTTCTGAGTGGTGTACATCTGAACCCCATTTATTTTGCATATGCCACTGCACTGTTTGTATTAAGTAAAATTTTGTTCAAAAGGGTTTTGAATTCGTTATGAATTTTGGTACGCAATTTTTCTTAGCTTTAAGGCTTTAGTACATTGGATGAATTAAGAACAGTTTGCTAGATTAGTTTGGTAATAAATTGAATGTGTCTCCATAGGAGTTCCAAATGTTTTTTCTAGACTTCATAAATATAGATACTTGTATTCGGTAATTACTTAGTGTTTACCACCGAAAATGCTCAGAAACTACCGAATTAGCATAAAGAGTCGACCTTCAAGAGGTTGCACTACTGTGTGCAGCCATCTCTGTAACAGCCTGGACACCAGAACCTGAAATACAGTTACGACTAGCGGTACGTAAGTACACGGATAAAGTTTTAACACAATATGCCGGTCCGTAAACTGAAATCTGCAGATTTCAACCTACACTCTCGACGTGCTGGCGATGGAACTGCTGTGAAACGGAAAGCTGTAAAATAGAATGGCTGCAACTACGGGTTATCTGGTAAGCAGATAGTCTAAATTCTCGTTTGCGTTGCGGCAGGCTACAAAAGGATGATTACAGAAGTGTATTAATAAAGTGGTGAAAGAAGGGTGCAAACCAAAAAAAGCACTTTTTTCGCTCTGTACGTGAAGCAGCGGGCATATCGTTATCACAATCAACGAGTTCCATTCACGAAGCAAAGCCCGCTGTTTGCGTCCCATAGCCGTTCCCCCTCTCACCCTCCCCCAACTCACCCAACCCATTTCCCAGCATGAAACGACTCAGTGAATGGTCCTGACGTTATCTCAGGTATACACCTCCCGTCTCCATCAGCTGGAAGCGGCTATAAGCTGTTGTTCTGAAACATAAGCGCGGTCACCAGCGAGTTTCATACCTTAGAGTTAATTGGTGTAGTTACTCTTTAAAGCGGCCTTATAGCAAGAAATAATGACCTCTTTGCAATAGTTATTTTACCAAACAGGCAACTAAGGGTCCTAGGGACTCACTACACCGTTGTTAGCCATTCTGGATGTATTATCTTCTCCCAGCAGTTAATTTTCTTATTTATCTCTACTTTTACATTTTTTATGAAATTGAATTACTTTTTGCTTAGATTCCTAGAGCCTACAACTATCAGACCGTGTGATGAAAAATGGGAGTAGGGACGGGAGGCTGGAGGTAGGATGGAGAGGGAGTTGGAAGGATTCGTAGTCAAATTCTGAAATGACATAAGGGCACCACACACACACACACACACACACACACACACACACACACACACACACACACACACACACACATACACACACACACGCACGCACGCACGCACGCACAAGCACAGGTGTTAAAAGAAAAAAAAACGACAAACAGGTGGTTCAGGTAATTTTGGTCTGTGATCGGTGCGATTGCGACAGGATACTCTGACAGTATGGTCCAAAACGCCGGTCATAAAAACGGGATTTTTCCGGCGCTTATACCTCTGATTCTATTGTTAATAGAAAGGTAGAAGCAAGTGTTTTGGACAGCTCTTGCGCTGGGAACCATTGGTATACGCAGCAGAGAGATTGTCTTACTGTAACTACCCTACAGTGCAGGGTCAAAATTTGAATATTACACTCTTCCGCCAGCTTAGGTAAAAGAGGCAAATCGGTTGGTTCTTCTTGCATTAGATGTAGTCAACAGTGCGCCTTTAGGGGCTTATGGATGTATCATGTAGTTCATGGGCGGTTTCTGAGAAATCCAAAAACAGCGTTTTTCACTATTTTCTTCGTCAGCAGCGGGTATCTACGCTGAAGAGCCAAAGAAATTGGTACCATCTGCCTACTATCGTGTATGGCCCCTGCGAGCACGCAGAAATGCCGAAACATTACATGGCAAGGAGTCGACTAATGTCTGAAGTAGTACTAGAGGGAAATTAAACCGTGAATCTAGAAGGGCTCTCCGTAAATCCGTAAGAAAACGAGGGGGTGGAGATCTCTTCTGTACAGCGCGTTCCAAGGTATCCCAGATGTGCTCAATAATATTCAGATCTGGGGAGTTTGGTGGCCAGCGAAAGTGTTTAAACTCAGAAGAGTGTTCCTAGAGCCACCATCCTGTAGCAATTCTGGAGGCATGGGGTATCGCATTGTCCTGCTGGAACCGCCCAAGTCCGTCAGAATGCACAATGGTCATCAGTGGATACAGGTGATCAGACAGGATGCTTGCGTGCTTCTCACCTGTCAGAGTCCTACCCAGACGTATCAGGGGTCCTATATCACTCCAACTTCACAAGCCCCGCACCATATTAGAGCCCCACCAACTTGAACAGTCCCCAGCTGACATGCACGGTCCTGGGATTGATGAGGTTGTCTCAATACGCATACACGTCCATGCGCTCGATATAATTTGAAACGAGACTCATACGACCAGGCAACATGTTTCCAGTGCAGTCGTTGTTGGTCCCGTTCTTGCAGGATCTTTTTCCGACCGCAGCGACGTCGAAGATTTGATGTTTGACCGGATATTCGTACACTCTTGAAATGGTCGTACGGGAAAATTCCTACTTCATCGCTTCGTCAGAGATGCTGTGTCCCATCGCTCATGCGCCGACTATAGCCCCACGTTCAAACTCATTTAAATCTTGATAACCTACCATTGTAGCAGCAGTAGCCGATCTAACAACTGCGCCAGACACTTGCCGTCTTGTATAGACGTTGTCGCCCGTATCTCCTGGTCGTGCGGTAGCGTTCTCGCTTCCCCACGCCCGGGTTCCCGGGTTCGATTCCCGGCGGGGTCAGGGATTTTCTCTGCCTCCTGATGGCTGGCTGTTGTGTGCTGTCCTTAGGTTAGTTAGGTTTAAGTAGTTCTAAGTTCTAGGGGACTGATGACCATAGATGTTAAGTCCCATAGTGCTCAGAGCCATTTGAACCATAGGCGTTGTCGACCGCAGCACCGTAGTCTGCCTGTTTAAATATCCCTGTATTTGAATATGCATGCCTATATCAGTTTCCTTGGCACTTCAGTGTAAATAACTAACATACGAAAATTTCTCAGGTTTACATGGCATGTTCTCCAGGTATTTTTCTAGAAGCGCTGTGTTCCCATTTTCAAAACTCTTTATCCGTTGTCGAGAAACACCCCAAAACAAGTTTTTCCGATACAGAAACCGAGCCGTTGATTCCAAGATGGGTAAGCGCAGCAAACTGCTGTAATTTTTATGAGATGTTACTAACATCCGGATATCGAATAACTGTGAAAATGTTCTTCATACCTTTTCCGTTTCAAAGATACAGGGGTTCAAATTAGTCCTTCCTGCACACGTAAAATATACACGTAAAATCCACTTTGAAGCGAAATCGCAGTTTATAAGGGGTGTAGCACGGAGACATGTGCTGTAAAGTGTTTGCGTTATCATCAGAAAAAATGTTAAAAAGAGCGCGAATATGTTCGCATGCCAAAATTTTTGGGGAAATTTTTGTAGGTGCTAAAGAAGGTAGAATGAGGCAGATGGTGCCCCACTTTTCAGTCAGAGTTTTTTATTTACACAGGAGCACCCCGATAGGAGCAGTTTTCCTCTGGTACTATTGTAGCCAAAGTGCGATCAACGAACTGGCGATACTGAAAGAAAACGTTTTAGATTATTCCCAACACAGACAAAGATTTGAAAAAGTACAGGAGAGAACAGGGATTTATTATGACTTGATTGTAAACAGAGAGGACGCAGCGTGAAAAGAAATACTCCCTCCGCCGCTCGTGTATTCAATATGGGTACGATTTCAAAAAATGTTCAAATGTGTGTGAAATCTTATGGGACTGAACTGCTAAGGTCATCAGTCCCTAAGCTTACTCATTACTTAACCTAAATTATCCTACGGACAAACACACACACCCATGCCCGAGGGAGGACTCGAACCTCCGCCGGGACCAGCCGCAGTGTACGATTTATCTGTGTGTTATATGGCAGCTGCTTTCAGAAGACGGCGAACTACTAATGCGAAAATTACAGTTCATCCCAGATATAAAATAGTAACCGTTGGGAAAATACACTATGTGATCAAAATTATCCGGACCCCCCCCCCCCCCCCGAACATACGTTTTTTGTATTAGGTGCCTTGTGCTGCCACCTACTGCCAGACACTCTATATCAGTGAGCTCAGTAGTCATTAGACATTATGACAGAACAGAATGGGGCGCTCCGTCGAACTCACGGACTCTTCGAACGTGGTCAGGTGATTGGGTGTTACTTGTGTCATATGTCTGTACCCGAAATGTCCACACTCATAAACTTCCCTAGGTCCACTGTTTCCGATGTGATAGGAAGTGGAAACGCGAAGGGACACGTAAGCGCAAAAGCTTACAGACCGACCTCGTCTGTTGATTGACAGAGACCGCCGGCAGTTGAAGAGGGTCCTAATGTGTAATAGGCAGACATCTATCCAGACCATCTCACAGGAATTCCAAACTGCATCAGGATCCACTGCAAGTACTATGACAGTTAGGCGGAAAGTGAGAAAACTGGGATTTCGTGGTCGAGCGGCTGCTCATAAGCCACAGATCACGCTGGTAAATGACAAACGATGCCACGCTTGGTGTAAGGAGCGTAAACATTGGACGATCGAACGGTGGAAAAACGTTGTATGGAGTAACGAGTCACAGTACACAATGTGGCAATCCGATGGCAGGGTGTGGGTATGGCGAATTCCCGGTGAACGTCATCTGCCAGAGTGTGTTGTGCCAACAGTAAAATTCGGAGGTGGTGGTATAATGGTGTGGTTGTGTTTTTCATGGAGAGAGCTTGCACCCCTTGTTGTTCTCCGTGGTACTATCACAGCACAGGCCTACTTTGATGTTTTAAGCACCTTCTTCCTTCCCACTGTTGAAGAGCAGTTCGGGGATGGCGATTGCATCTTTCAACACGATGGAGCACCTATTCATAATGCACGGTCTGTGGCGGAGTGGTTACATGACAATAGCATCCCTGTCATGGAATGGCTTGTACAGATTTCTGACCTGAGTCCTATAGAACACCCCTGGGAGGTTTTGGAACGCCGACTTCGTACCAGGCCTCGCCGACCGATATCGATACCTCTTGTGAGTGCAGCACTCCGTGAAGAATGAGCTGTCATTCCCCAAGAAACCTTCGAGCACCTGACTGAACGTATGCCTGCGAGAGTGGAAGCAGTCATCGAGGCTAAGGGTGGGCCAACACCATATTGAATTTCAGCATTAGCGATGGAGGGCGCCACGAACTTGAAAGTCATTTTCAGACAGGTGTCCGGATATTTTTGATCGCGTAGTGTATTTTCTGCTAGTACTCATGCCTGCACCCATCATGGACCCTGAGAATTAACGGTTGCTTCGATAAGCAAACGTGAAAGTCCTCTGAGAAGTTTTCCTTTCAAGATTAGTTGTGAAATAGGACATTTTAAATTGAACAAGCTGAAACGGTGACCTTCGCTAGCAGCGTATCTGCCTAGCAGACTCGTCACACGGGAATTCGGCTGTAACTCTCATATCCGCTGAGTCAGACGCCATTCTGCGAATGTCTGCAAGCGCTGCCAGTGCTGCGACTCAGTTTTCATATCGTCAGTTAGATTTTTTCGTACTCTTCTAAAAAATACAGAGCAGTTGGTGGCCACTCACCGTAAGAATACAGACGGTTACTCGCATAGGAAATTAATTGAATATAAACAATAAATGTGAAATAAAATCTGATTAATGAAACGCGTGCCACTACTTGAAGAGTAGACTGTTTATGTTGCTAACTTGTGTCAGATGATATACTGCTGGAAAAGGCGTCGATCTAAGGGGAGAAAAAAATTATAAAAATAATGCCTGTGAATCTATTATGGAAGAAATAAGTTTTCTGATACAAAAGCAACACAGTAATTAAAACAAAGCACTCGGACTAAAGTGTACAAGTTCGTACACAGTTTGATCGGAAGTATCAGGACACCTACTAGAGCACACTGACATGACGGTTGTCAACACATCGCGTTGAACTCTGCTGCGGACAGCTTCAGTGAGGTGTCTCAATGTACGAGGGCCGTTTGAAAAGTCCTTGCAAAGTCCAAGAGATGGCACGACCGGCGCGTATCGAGGTCATGTTTAAGATAGCAGCATCTTTTGGAAAGAAGCACACCACGTTTCAGCCACATTGGTATATTTCTTTGCGTTTGGCATTCGTGTGAAGCAAGGAAGGCGAGTGATGTCAAAAAATGGAAGAAAAATGTGGTTAAACATTACTTTATGAAAGGCAAAACGCCTCAGGACACTAAAGAAAAGCTTGTTAAACATTACGGTGAATCTGTACCTTCAATTAGAACAGTTTGTAAGTGGTTTCAAAATTTTCAGAGTGTCCATATGGGCACAAGTGATGCTGAACGTCCTGGATGCCCTGCTGAGGTTACGACTCCATGAATCATTGATAACATCCATGATATGGTGATGGATGGCCGAAGAATCAAGGTTCTAGTGCTGTGGGCATCGCGAATGAATGGGTACGTATTATTTTGCATAACATTTGGACATGAGAAAGCTATCCGTAAGATGGGTCCGCAATTGCTCACGCTTGACCAAAAACGGAATCGTGTGAAGTGTTGCAAGGACAATGGGTTACCAAGGGAGAATCTGCACCAAAAAAGGTGAAGATCTGTACTTGGGCCAGAAAAGATATGTCGACTGTCTTTTGGGATTCGCAAGGGATAACTCTCATCGACTATCTGGAAAATGGTAAAACTATTGTAGGTGCATATTATTCATCGTTATTGGACCGTATGAAAGCCGAGCTGCAAGAAAAACGCCGGCGATTGGACCGCAAAAAAAATCCTTTTCCATCACGACAATGCACCAGCACACCTCAGCAGTTGTGCTCGCAAAATTAATGGAAATAAGATTCCAACTCGTTTACATACCCCCCCCCCCCTTCTATTCTCCAGACTTGGCTCCCTGGGACTACTATTTGTTCCTCAGTCTGAAGAAATGGCTGGCGAGATAAAGATTTTATTCAAACGAGGAGGTGATTGCAGCATCTAATAGCTATTTTACAGACTTGTACAATTCCTATTATTCGGAAGGGATCAACAAATTAGAACAGCGTTGGTCGAAATGTATAAGTCTAAAAGGAGACTATGTCGAAAAATAAAAAAAAGGTTTACCCCAAACACGTAAGCAGTTTTTATTTTGGCACGGCGTATTATGATGAGCCAGTTGCTCGTCCACCATTGACCAGACGCTTTCAATTGGTGAGAGATCTGGAGAATGTGCTGGCCAGGGCAGCAGTCAAACATTTTCTGTATCCAGAAAGGCCCGTACAGGACATGCAACATGCGGTCGTGCATTATCCTGCTGAAATGTATGGTTACGCAGGCATCGAATGAAGGGTAGAGCCACGGGTCGTAACACATCTGAAATGTAACGTCCATTTTTCAAAGTGCCGTCAATGCGAACAAGAGGTGACCGAGACGTGTAACTGATGGCACCTCATACCATCGCGCCAGGTGACAAGCCAGTATGGCGATGACGAGTACACGTTTCCAAAGTACGCTCAGCACACCATCGCAGGCGCTCCTGTCTGTGATGCAGCGTCAAGGGTCTCCGACCTGATAGTCCATGCTGCTGCAAACGTCGTCGGACTGTTCGTGCAGACGGTTGTTGTCTTGCAAACGTCCCCATCTGTTGACTCAGGGATCGAGACGTGGTTGCACTATCCGTTACAGCCATCCATATAAGATGCCTGTGATCTCGACTGGTAGTGTTACGAGGCCGTTGGAATCCAGCACGGCTTTCCGTATTACCCTCCTGAACCCACCAACTCCATATTCTGCTAACAGTCATTGGATCTCGACCAACGCGAGCAGCAATGTCGTGATACGATAAACCGCAATCGCGATAGGCTTCAATCCGACCTTTATCAAAGTCGGAAACGTGATGGTACGTATTTCTCCTCCTTACACGAGTCATCACAACAACGTTTCACCAGGCAACGTCGGTCAACTGCTGTTGGTGTATGAGAAATCGGTTGGAAATTTTTCTCACGGCAGCACGTTGTAGGTGTCGCCACCGGCACCAAGCTTGTGTGAATGCTCTGAAAAGCTAGTAATTTGCATGTCACATCATCTTCTTCCTGTCCGTTAAATTTCACGTCTGTAGCACGTCATCTTCGTGGTGTACCAGTTTTAATGGCTAGTAGTGTATTAGGAACAGCTCAACCATCGTACCCCATACTTTTTAACTGCCGACACGCAGGCACTGTGCTAGCTGGACTCCGGATAGAACTTAGGAACATACGAGTGATTCATTTTGCTGATTTCCTGCGATGTGTACAACCACCCTGATCAACGCTCGACGCTGACTGTACGTCAGTACATGATGTCTGCCAGGCCCTTGTTTAGCGTGGTTTGATCTTGGTTTATCTGCGGTTGTTTCTTCGCGTTTCCACTTCACACTCACATCACCTACAGTCGACTTGGGCAGCTTTAGAAGGGTTCAGATGTCCCTGATGTGCCTGTTACTCAGGTGACGCCCAATGAGTCGTCCACGTGCGAAGTCCCTGAGCTCTCGGGACACACCCATTCTTCTTTTCCTACTTCTCTGCTGACAACACAACACTCCCAGCCTCGTTTTGTACTGGTAGTTCCGCCTCTCGTGACATCTGATGGTCACTCCCGCGTTACATAGGGGTGTCCGGATATTTTTGACCAGACAGTGTATTCATTGTGTCCCACGACAACTGTTCAATATTCGAGTGACGTCTCTGTCGCACAGGTCAACTCTGAGGGCAATTTTCCGCAGCCCTTCCCGTCGTGAAGTGGCAATTCTTGTGCGGTGTGGGCTTTAATTGACCATTCGAGGCATTCTGACAGTGTTCTGAAGCCTCACTGTCTCGACCACACACACAGCACAGAGAAGGTAAGAAGGTAGATATACTTTTAATTCCATGACAAATGCTGTGCTTTTGTAGCGATTTCCTGTGTTTAAACGAGTATCGCCGAAGAATTCCCTAGGAAAAAAAAAAAGGGCGGGGATTCACGAGGGCGGCAACAAACTTTTTGAACTATTTATCTTTTGGAACTTCTGAAATATCCTGATTAACAGTAACGGATGGTTTTCATGCGATAACATTTGTTCCAAGGACAGATTCAGCATATAGATGAATCAGAACACTCTTAAAGTAACGTTGAAATAAAAAGCAAAACAGTCACCATTAAGATGCAGAAGGAATTCAAATGTTAAACGCAGAGGAGAGAGCGGGTATGTGGAAAGAATGCACTGAAGCCCCCTTACAAGAAGAAGGAAATGTCTGATGATAGGATACAAGAAGAAATGTGAGACGACGTGGATGAAGTAGGTGATCCAGTATTACAGTCAGAGTCAAAAGAGCTTTGGAAGAGTTGCACTCAAACAAAGCGGAAGGTGTAAATAACATTCCTTCGGACTTTATGATAGCGTTGTGAGAAGTGGCAACCAAATGACTAATCAGTTAGTATATAGAATATATAAGATTGGAGACTTACCATCCAACTTCCTGAAAATATCATCCACACAGTATCGAAGATAGTAAAGGGGGATTAGTGTAAAAACCATCGTACAGTCAGGCTTAAAGCTTTTGCATCACACTGAACACAATAATTCAAAAGAAAATTGACGATCTGTTAGGAGAGGACCTTCATGAAAGGTAAAGGAGCCGGCGAGACATTTCTGGACACATTTCTGACGTTGCGCTTGATAATGGAAGCAAACCTTGACGGCTTCCGCCATTTCACTGTTAATTTTTTTATACAATTTTGGTTTCGGATTTTTGGCCATTCTCGAGCGGATTATGAAATATTAAAATTTGTCTAATCTGTATGCGACATGTCACGGTCACCAGAAACATATATCTGGTCTTATACATCAGTTGTCGTATTACAGGATATGAGTACAAATCGAAGATATATAACATGGCTGATATTGGGCACAGCTGATAAACAAAAGTGACGAATGCAGTTCACAGGAATATACTGGCTGTTAAACACGCCGTATGTGTGTTGATGGTTTTCCATTATGAACAATGCCAGCCATATTAGTACCATCAATATGTACTCATATGCTGTAATACAACAACTGGCCTATAAGACCAGAAATATGTTTTCTCGACGATGACATGTCACAGTCAGGTCAGACGAGTATTTTAAAATTTCAACATTACCTGTAAATGGTTATAAAGCCGAAAGCATGATCGTGTAAAATAAATGAAAAATTAACTATCAAATGGCTTAAAGTCCTTTCAAGAACTTCTACATGTCTGTGGTCCCTCACGAAGGAGAGATCATTAACACTTCAGAAAACTCAAGACATGTTCATAGGAGTTACAGACTACGAAGAAAGTTTGACAATATAAAATGGTGCAAGATGTTCGAAATACTCAGAAAAATAGGTGTAAACTATGAGAAGGCAGGAAACATATAATACGAGTATGTATAAGAAACAAGAAGGGTCAGTAAGAATGGTAGACGAAGAGCGAAGTTCTCGGATTGATATACGCTGTGGGTGCTTTGACACCCAAGTCCGAACTGCTGATTGGAGCAACGGTTTTCTTTGATTTCTTTCATGCGAAACTCCTGATCGTCCAGTTCAGCTAAAACCGTCATGTCACCTGTCAAAGTCTGAAGAACGGACCGAAGCACATACAGCGATCGCAGCACGCCTACCATCGTATCCTGTCCTCTTTCTCACGAAACACCCGGCTCAACGCTTGTCTCGTACGTCAAAGAACCTGCACAACAAAAACAAGACGTGTGTTCATACACTTCATACGTATAGCATATTGCTTCACTTCCACACTTTTGTACATTGGTGGAAATTCCAACTTCCCAGTGGTCCTCAAACGAACATTACCAGGATATTTTATACTTATGAGCGAAATAAGGAGTTTAATCATATTCTCTGTCTTCCAAAAGAAAAGTGCACTAATTAAATAGCTTTGCTGTAGTTTGTAGTTTATTTGCTTTAATAAGTTATTAGGCAGATAATTAGTTAAAGTCCAGCGCTTCGCGGAATTTGCACGCAAAACCGAAAGGAGGTACTAACTTGTGCTAGCCAATGGCGCAACGAAGCAATTACACAGAAAGCGTTTTCTACCAGGGACAACGCCAAGGAAAAAAGGCGAGCAGCACTGAACATTGGGTTTGATGACCAGGTTTTCCGGGTTAACACCACTGGGAATCTTGCAAGAACAAAGCAATGTAACTTGGTGTATTTGCTGCCGCCCCCCAGTAGCACTGGCCAGTATCACGCGAAGGTGCCTACCAGAGGGACCTGAATTAGGAAGTAAAGTCTCCGGCCCCAGAGCTGCTTAATGCCTTACGAACTGAAACCGTGTACTGCATTTATACAACCAAAAAAGAGAGAAGACCTACAATCTTTAGAGACAGGTTCCTTGTACAGAAATACGCAAAAAATGTGTGGCACACATGGGCATTTAAATGCATATCTTAAGAGGTATGAGTGCTTGTTCATCTTCGTTACTGCAAAACAGATCTCATCTACTGCGAGGCCTTTGCTTTTATATTTTAAGAGGAGCAAGTACTGACTAAAACAAGCAACAATGTCGACTGAACATGGTGTCTAAAAAGCATACTTTAACAGCAGTGAACACGTTTTCATCTTAGCTAGTATGAAACACATATCATTTACAGTATAAGTGCTCATAGCTCTTAAGGTATGCATTTTAGATCCTATGTTTACTAGATTTTTTTCTTGATTTAGTCCATGCTACCTCCTCCCAAAATATTAGAAGCAAAGAGATTTCGGTAGAATAGATGTGTTCCATAACATCGAAGATGAACAAGTGCGCTTTAGATCCCTTATTTCCTAGATATTTTTTATGTTTTTCTTGTTCTGGTGCAAGGAACCTATTCCTACAGATTTTTTTACACCCTTTACATGCCACGACTGAGCAGCAGCCGTTGCCAGACATTACACGAAACTATCGCTTGCTGCCATAACCTCGTTTGATTTATCGCGCTGTTGCAGACTTCGACCCTGTGATCACTTTCAAGTAATCTTACAAGCAAAAGCAGTCCAGCATGGGTATCCACTGTATGGTACGCCATCTGTTGATCGTATTCATCTATCAATGTCGATGAAGGTTTTATATCTCGTGATGTAGACTTCATACTTTACTACCAGGACCCAGACGAAAGCTTTGCTATATGAACCATTGAGACGCCATGCGACCGCTCGCTCGCTTCTCCTATTATGGCTGTAAAGAAGGCCGAAATGTTTGTCTTACAACCTCTTACTCAGGCACATATTAGCTTCCATCTTTCATAAGTGTTAGCTCTATAAGTTTTAAGAGTTAATTAAAACATTTTATAGGAATTATTACCGCTGTAAACACATGGATTAAGATGGCTTTCGGAAAACTAATAAGAAGTAATGCAAGTGAGAAATCGTGCTAGTTAGGAAAGTGACGACCCTTAGACGAAAGGAACACCGAACAAAGTGGAATTCAGGTTCGAGATGGAAATGAAATGCCGTGTGGCTAGGGCCTCCCGTCGGGTAGACCGTTCGCCTGGTGCAAGCCTTTCGAGTTGACGCCACTGCGGCGACTTGCGTGCCGAAAGTTCGAGATACAAAATACTAGTATTTCATGCTGAAATATATATTTCCAAAGAAGCAGCGAATTTCAAAGGATTCTCTAGGACTTACTTAAACTCCTGCGGAAGAACTCAGAAACAGTCTGATGAGCAAAGACTACGAAACAGGAGAGGTAATATGAAGCTTCTGTATGAGTACCAGTCACAAATTATCCAAGAAACTATCGGAGGAGATTTGTGAGAGCTATGTCACATCATGTTATGGGCCAGAATTTCTAATTAACTTGGCGCACAGGAATACTGAAATAGAAATAAAGAGGTTTTGAATTTGACTTCAGAAAATGGTTACATATCCCGACTTTTGCAGTTAGTGCAGGAAACGAGAGATTAGTGACATCTTCATAAAATGTACGAAACTGCGATAAATGTTCGAGAATGTATAGTCGAGGAACACGTTCACAATTCTGAAGAGGAATAGGACCAAGTATGTAAATGATAAGTAACAATATCTACAACTACCAAATAGAAATAATAGTAGTCGATAATCATAACAAAATCTTAGATTAAATTGTGTAAGATGCTTCTTGGAGTAAATATCCATTTCTATTTAACTTGTAAGTTGAAAGAATAAAATAGAAGATGAAAAAATAGAGAACTATACGTAAATTACGAAAGATATCGCAAAGGCGTTTGGCTTTCTTGTTCAAAGTAGGCGAAATTACTGAAATGGACAGGTAGTTAAACACAGTCGTTGTATAGAGACTAGAGAAACAAAAGGTAATAAAAATACACTGACGGAAAAAATAGCAAAGCCAAGGAGGAGTTGTGTGACAAACGAAAGATGGTAGGCGTATTTCTACATCTTAAACCGGATGTCTGTTCAAATTTCAAGCCAGTTGCAAGAGTGCCGTGATTTGCTTTAAATACTTACTGTAAAGGTCGTGAGCATTAGTTAGCTTTTCAACTGGGATGCTGAATTGATGTTAGTCAAGAATGCCTTTAAGGCGACAAAGACACCCTTATCAACACCTCTCTGAGTTTGAACAGGGTCGTGTAATAGCACTACGAGAAGTTGGATGTTCCTTCCGCGATACAGCAGAAAGAGTTGACAGGCAGTCATTGTCCATGACTACTGACACTGGTGTTCACGAGAATGTAAAGGTTGCAAGAAGACTGGGCTCGAACGGTCACATGGCAGTACCGAGAGGGGAGACCATCGTGTTGAGTGTTTGACTCTGGCACATCGTTCTGCGTCTGGCGCATCGTACTGTCTCTGCAACAGCGATTTGAGTAGCAGTTGGCACCACGTGACACAACGAACTGTTACCAACCGGTTACTTCAAGTACAGTTCCGACACAGATGCCCTGTAGCGTGCAATCCACGGTCACCTGCGACTTCAGCTGCGTCAAGCGAGAGCTCAATGGAGGCAGGGTGGAGGTCTGTTGTGTCTTCTGGTGAAAGCTCGTTCTGCCTTGGTGCCTGTGATGGCCGTGTTTTGGTTAGAAGGAGGGAAATTTAGTTCCCGCAACCAGCCTGTCTGCTTGCGGGACACACTGCACCTACACCTGGAGTCACAGTCTGGAGTGCGATTTCGTATGACACCTGGAGTACCGTCACATCAACATTGTAGTTTAATCTGGTGATTCGACCTGTTGTACTGCCACTCATGAACAGCATTCCCCAGGGTGTTTTCCAAAAGGATAACGCTCGTTCACATACCGTTGTTGTAAACTAGTATCCTCTACACAGTGTCTACATGTTGCCTCGGCCGGTTCTTTTACCAGATATCGAGCATATGTGGGACGTCATCGGTCGACAACTCCAGCGTCATCCACAAACAGCATTGTCCGTTCCTCTACTGATCGACCAAGAGCAACAGACATGGAACTCCTTTCCACAAACTGAAATCCTGCATCTGTATAACACTATGCATGCACGTTTGCAAACTTGCATTCATCATAAATTTTGACTACATAGACTACAGAGAGCAGCGACTGATGTCATATTTAAGTTGAAATGAACAGTTGAGATCGCAATAATATTTCGTTATTGATCGGTTTCAGCTTATATACAAGCCATCTTCAGATTTTTCTTGGCCCCTATGGGTGTTGCTGAAGGCTCCTCGGTTTTCTCGTGGTACCACGATCGTACTCTCAACACCACGTACGACCTTGGTACCACGAGAAATCCGAGTAGCCGTCAGGAACAGCTATAGGTGGCCAAAAAAAAGAAATTGAAGATGGCTTATATATAAGCCGAAACCGGTCAATATTACTGCTATCCCGACTGTTCATTTTAACTTAAATTACACTCTACAGCCTAGGAGTTACACCGGTTATTAAAGTACCATTATTTGACATTTACAATGGCTTATCTTGCACGTATTAATCTTTGATCTTGCATTACCTAGACAAATGTATTCCAGAAACTTCAGTATTCTACATAAATTTTTTGGTGTTGCGATTTTTTTGTCCGCCAGTGTACAAGAGGCTCACTCTGGAAGTTAATTATCATTCCAGAACGGTGCATATTTTTAGAACTTTTTAGATATTCTGAATTAATGGCATAGGCAGTATACCAAATGGTTAAGTATCGTTCACAGCAGCCGGCCGTTGTGGAGGAGCGGTTCTAGGCGCTTCAATCTGGAACCGCGCGACCGCTACGGTCGCAGGTTCGAAGCCTGCCTCGGGCATGGATGTGTGTGATGTCCTTAGGTTAGTTAGGTTTAAGTAGTTCTAAGTTCTAGGGGACTGTTGACCTCAGATGTTGAGTCCCATAGCGCTCAGCGCCATTTGAGCCAACTCCTATATGTTCCCATATTGACACAATGAAGTCACCAGTTCTGTTGCAGTGGCCAAGGGATCACCGAGATTGCACCGTGGATCAATGTGACACGTGGTCGGATGAGTCACGTTTCTTGTTGCACGACGTCGATGGTGGTGTCCGCATGCGCCTTCATCCAAGAGAACTGCTGCTCAAAACATGTACCACAGCACGGACGCAGGCCAGTGGCGCAGTGTTACGCTATGTGGGACGTTCACCTGGATCCCTGTGAGACCTGTGGCAGTAATCAATGCCAGCAAGACACAGTAGGCGAGGTGATCATTTTTGCGCACCATATGCATCCCTCCATGTTTGGTTGCTTCCTCGACGGGTTTGGTTGTTTGGCGTGAGGAGACCAGACAGCGAGGTCGTCGGTCTCATCGGATTTCAAAGTAACCATCCCGGCATTTGCCTGGAGCGATTTGGGGAAATCACGGAAAACCTATATCAGGTTGGCCGTACGCGGGATTGAACCGTCGTCCTCCCGAATGCGAGTTCAGTGTACTTCGACGGCGATATTATCCTTCAGCTGGATGTCCTTCACAAGACCGGAATCTCGCTGAAATGGTTTCAGAAGCATGATACTGAACTGACGTTGATGCCTTACCCACCAAACTTGTCTGATCTGAACTCCATGGTACACGTCTGGGACTATATCGGGCGCTAGCTCCGCATCTACAAACCACCTGCCCGCAATTTAAGGGAGTAGACAGCTGGTGCCAATCTGCTGAGGTCTTGTCGAATCCAGGCCACACAGAATCGCTGCTGCATTTCGTAGATAGCTTCTGCAACGCAGGGTACCTAGCGATTGGAAGAAAGCGCAGGACTTTCCCCGTTTTTAAGAAGGGCCGTGGGACAGATGTACACAATTATAGACCAATATCGCTGATGTCAATCTGTTGCAGAATTGTGAAACTTGTAATTTCGAGAATACCCCAAGGAAGCCTGATAGGACCGTTGCTGTTTACAATATACATAAATGATCTAGTAGAAAAAGTCGGATTCTCTCTGAGGCTGTTCGTGGATGATGCACTTGTGTATAACAAAGTATCAATGCCAGAAGGTAGTAAAGATTTGCAGAATTATCTCCAGAGAATTGATGAATGATGCAGGCTCTGGCAGTTGACCCTTAAAGTAAATAAGTGCAATATACTGCGCAGACATGTGAAAAGAAATCCACTACCGTATACTACACTATTCATGACAAATCAGTATCTGTCGTAAAATGTCTAGGTGTAACTATCCAGAGCGACCTTAAGTAGAATGACTACATAAAACAAATAGTGGGAGAAGCAGACGACAGACTCAGATTCATAGGAAGAATCTTAAGGAAATGTAACTCATACACGAATAAAGTGACTTATAAGGCACGTATTCGACCGATTCTTTTGTTCATGTATCTGGGATACCTACCAGATAGGACTGATAGAGGAGATAGAGAAGATCCAACGAAGGGCGGCACATTTCCTCACGGGATCGTTTAGCCGGTACGAGAGCATTACGGAGATGCTCAACAAACTCGATTGGCAGACATTACAAGAGAGGCGTTGTGCATCACGGAGAGATTTGATATTTAAATTTCGAGAGAGCACTTTTCGGGAAGAACCGGACAACATGCTACTTCCCCCTCAAATGATTAAGAAGAGAAAATTCGAGAAATTGGAACCAATACAGAAGCTTACCGACATTAATTCCTCTCAAGAGCTATTCGCGAGTAGAATAGCGTTGAAAAGCTCACTTAGTGGTACAAAAAGTACCCTCAGCCTCACGCCATTAGATGTCTTGCGGAGAATGATGTAGATGTGCTTGTAGATGAAACCGGACCAACGCGCTGTTAAACATTAGGTCATAATGTTCTGGCAAATCAGTTGATTACCGCGGTAAGTTGCTTGCGCATGGTAAATGGCTCAAATGGCTCTGAGCACTATGGAACTTAACATCTGAGGTCATCAGTCCCCTAGACTTAGAACTACTTAAACCTAACTAACCTAAGGACATCACAACATCCATGCCCGAGGCAGGATACGAACCTGCGACCGTAGCGGGCGCGCGGTTCCAGACTGAAGCGCCTAGAACCGCTCGGCCACACTGGCAGGCTGCATGGTAAATGGCACGGTTTAAATCCCTGTAAAACTTTGTTGCTGCAGAGTGCTTTAATATGATAGCTTCAAACTCTGTTGCACGAGCTAATGTGAACTCCAACAGTTGCAATGCGCTGATAACCTCGCCGTTGAGCGCCACTAAAACACACACACGTAAGCACACCACAGTTACTTGTGCTGCTCACATAACGTATCCATTTCCAGTAATGGTATCGCAGTTGAAACTAGAGTTACTTGGTCTTGAAATTGGGTACTAGAAAGAACAACAGCATCTGATAGGAAACTGTTAGTTGCTGTTTAAGAGTTTATTACTCACAAGTTTAGGCGCTTAGCTACTTTGTTCTACTTAGTTTTTACTGAGATTTGGCCACGTAATCTGACCGACTGCCTGTTGTCAGCACTGTACCCTGACTTCGTTGCCGCTGTCGTGAAGCAGTGCCCTAATATGTGACCAATTTAATCGGACACATAGCCGCGTCTGTTTTCGCCAGGATACACGCAATTCCGTTGACTTCCAGTGTTAACGTGATCTGGAGCTTTCTATACACTGTAGATACATAGCACAGACTGCATAGCAAGCAGTGTGTTGAAGGATTGTATTTCTGACTGCTGGCAACACTGCCCATGTTCGTTGCAAGCAATACATATGACGTCACAGAATGGCCTGTGACTTCTTTCATATCTGGTGCTGCAGCTGGTATATACGGTGTGTGCGAAACTTTTTCTACATTTGCATCTACGTCTATATTCTGCACACCACTGTGAAGGTCATGGCAGCAGGTACGTCCCATTGTACCTGTTATTATGGAAACGCCGCCGAGCATGTTGTAATTAATCTAATCTCGTCCTCACGGTCGCTATGAGAGTGGTACATAGGGGTCTGTTGTATATGCACAGAGTCACAATTTAAAGACGCTTCCTGAAAATTTGCAAGTAGGCTTTCTCGGAATAGTTAACTTCTGTCTACAAGGGCCTGCCAGTCCAATTTCTTCGGCATTTATGAGACACTCTCCCACCGGTCAAAGAAACCTGTGATCATTCGTGCAGCCCTTTTCTAGTTGGTGAGGGCCCCACACATTTGAGCAGTATTCTGGCATGGGTCGCACGAGTGATCTGTAAGCAATCTCCTTTCCGGACTGCTTACATTTCCCCAATATTCTACCAATAAACCGAAGTCTGCCACCTGTTTTACCCACGACTGAGCATATGTGATTATTCCATTTCATACCACGGCAAAGTGCTACACTCAGGTACTTCTATAAATTGATCGATTCCAACTCTTTCATTGATTTAGATAATACAGTACTGCGTTTTTTCGTTTTGTCAATTGCACAGTTTTACGGTTCTGAACATACAGTTAACATAGTCTGCAAGGTCATTAATATACAACGTGGACCCAACACACTTTCCTGCGCCACACTCTAAGTTACCTGTACACCTGTCGATGTGTCTCCGGCTGAGATAACGTGGTGCCTCCTTCCTTCCAAAAAATCCTCAGTCCAGTGACAAATTTCACTCGATACCCCATACGGTCATACTTTTGATAATAATCGTAAATGTGGTACTGAGTCAATTGATTTTCAGAAATCGAGAATTACTGCACCTACCTGACTGCCTTTATCCAAGTTCTTCAGTGCGTCACGCGAGAAAAGTTCAAGATGGACGCTCACTGTGAACGAGGACGGTGAAGCAAGCGTTTTTCTTCTGTGAGCATCTAACCGCTCATGAACTACTGTATCCCCAACTTCTGGAAGACCGAATGCTGGGCAGCTTAGATAGTTACGTTGAATGACTATCATCAGGTTATTTATGAGCACAGTGTAGAATGCAAGTAAGAAATTATACACTAATGACATTCGTTGATAGATGAACACGTCGAAGGCTACCACTAACTATTTAACACTATTGTTATCATTAGACACAGCCTAAATTGAAGATGTTGTTTCGTGAGCTTTAATAACTTATAGAACTTCATTTAATGTAGAATCAGCTGACTCCGATATGTCTTTGCGCTAACTCTTTTCCGTTGCTTGACGTATCACGGATGTGATACGTTGCTTAAACTTGAATTGCAACCATGTTCATTGATAACCGTTTCAGTCAGTCGTCAAATTACAAAAATGAAATAAACGAATTGAAGTTCTTTGGTCCGTCAGTGGTCGTAACCTTTTCGCCACTGCGTACAATTTTTTACTAGGCAATAGTAAGAAAGCATTTAGGAAATATGCGACAATTATTCAACTTGCGCCGGCCGTTGTCACCGAGCTGTTCTAGGCGCTTCATTCCGGAACCGCGCTGCTCTTACGGTCGCAGGTTCGAATCCTGCCTCGGGCATGGATGCCTGTGATTTCCTTAGGTTAGTTAGGTTTAAGTAGTTCTAAGTTCTAGGTGATTGATGACCTTACATGTTAAGTACCATTGTGCTTAGAGCCATTTGAACCATGTTATTCAAACTTACCGTTCAATGAACAACTAAAAAACGCAAGTAGACGTCCCAACGCTGGCTTCTTACATCAGAGATGGAGCCGTTTCAATTGCTGTTAACAGCCTATTATCGTCGTCATTCTTGTAGTTTATGTTGCAACAATTGCGGCACCTGCTGGTATTGTAGATGTTGAATGAGTACTGTTGGTTTAAAACTCACTGGTGTTACTGTAGCAGTTCCAACTGCTGTTGATGTTGAATTTCCTATTTCTGTTGTGCTTGTTATCGCCGTTGTTATTGTTATTGCTGCAGTTACAACTGCAAATTCCACAACTTCAGAAACTGTAGAGTCGTGCTAAACAATGGGTAGTTTAATGCTGAGAAACGTTCTCACCGCCACTTTTCTATCTTGTTATGACGTGGTTAAAAAGAAAGTTTATGATTACTCGCACTGTGGTTCACACAGACCAGTTCCGCAGGGTTCATGTAGTGAACGACCGAATAGAGAAGAAATCCATAATACTGTGAAGGTTTCGTAAAGTAGGATAAATAAGTCCAGAGAGTAAATCAAACTCAGAAATGTACATAAGGAAGGTTTAACTCTGAATATTCCTATGACTTCGTAGAATACATGAGTTTGTGTTTATTAGTAACTGTGCCTTGTTTGATCTTCCAAACCACTTTCAGATTCCAATATTGGACTCGCTATGGGTTCCAAATAGACACCGCTCGTCTAGCACATTATCATCCAGTGGCTTCCCATCGCAGAGGCTCGTGATGTACTGTTTTCATCTATCTTCTGTCTCCTCTGCGTTTACCTGCGGAATTCATTTTGTGCTCTTACTGTTGAGTCGTTTCCTATCAGTTGCTACGACATTATTTTAACTTCTCTGTAGGCTGAATCTATCCTTCCAACGATCATTTAGGCTTCAATTTTTCCATGCAGCCATTTGCTCATCCACGTAATATGGTCCAATACAGTGTGTGTAAACGAACTGTGGAAGAACGGGAGTGAATTTTCACCTACCTGGTGCTTTAGGACACCGTCGCGGTCCGGGTTAGCTCGTGGGTTAAGTCCGTGGGAGGGGAAGTCACCGAGCGGGACACTGGATGGTGGCGTCGCGGGGAGGGGAGGAGGTAAGGCGGAGGTTTTCGCAAGCCGCGCACCGCGCTGCGCCACGCAGCATTCTTGGCTCGCACCAAGGGCTGCGCCCGCCGCATCGCAAAGAGGCTGCTAATCCTTCTCGGCAGCGGATTTGTACAGAGCCTAGAGAGGCGCGGCTCCTTAAGCCTGCTACGCCACGGGGCGATCACAAACGAACGTCAGTGGGAGGCCAGTCTGCTGCGTGGTGACGGTAGACAAGCATTCGGTGATGTTCGGTTCGAATTCGGAAGTGTTCAGCGGTGCTGTCGATCTGTTAGCGAATCATCGGGGAAAGTTCGCGCTCGCCTCGGTGTAAACGACACAGATATACTCGTGAACCGAAATATTACGACCAGTTTCTTAACAGCTTAGCTGTCCATCTTTGGAACTAAATACATTACTGATTCTTCGTATCGGAGATCTGACAGTTTATGGTAGGTTTGTGGAGGTATACTGCTGGCCATTAAAATTGCTACACCAAGAAGAAATGCAGATAATAAACGGGTATTCATTGGACAAATATACTATACTATAACTGACATGTGATTACATTTTCACGCAATTTGGGTGCATAGATCCTGTGAAATCAGTGCCCAGAAAAACCACCCCTGGTAGTAATAACGGCCTTGATATGCTTGGGCATTGGGTCAAACAGAACTTGGATGGCGTGTGCAGCTTCAACACGATAAAGAAGTTCATCAAGAGTAGTGACTGGCGTATTGTGATGAGCCAGTTGCTTGACCACCATTGACCAGACGTTTTCAATTGGTGAGAGATCTGGAGAATGTGCTGGCCAAGGCAGCAGTCGAACATTTTCTGTATCCAGAAAGACCCGCACTGAGCCTTCAACATGCGGTCGTGCATTATCCTGCTGAATTGTAGGGTTTCGCAGAGATCGAATGAAGGGTAGAGCCACGGGTCGTAACACATCTGAAATGTAACGTCCACTGTTCAAAGTGCCGTCAATGTTAGCAAGAGGTGACCGAGACGTGTAACCAATGGCACCCCATACCATCGCACCGGGTGATACGCCAGCATGGCGATGACGAATACACGCTTCCAGTGTGCGTTCACCGCGATGTCGCCAAACACGGATGCGATCATCATGATACTATAAACAGAACCTGGATTCATCCGAAAAAATGACGTTTTGCCATTCGTGCACCCAGGTTCGTCGTTGAGTACACCATCCCAGGCGCTCCTGTCTGTCATGCAGCGTCAAGGGTAACCGCAGGCATGGTCTCCGAGCTGATAGTCCATGCTGCTGCAAACTTCGTCGAACTGTTCGTGCAGATGGTTGTTGTCTTGCCATCTGTTGAGTCAGGGATCGAGACGTGGTTGCACAATCCGTTACAGCCATGCCGATAAGATGCCTGTCATCTCGACTGCTAGTGATACGAGACCGTTGGGATCTAGCACAGCGTTCCGTATTCCTCTCCTGAACCCATATTCTGCTATAAGTCATTGGATCTCGACCAACGCGAGTAGCTATTGTAAGTAGGCTGTTTAGATTTTTATATTGGTAACGCCACGTAGCGCTCTGCATGAAAATCACTGGCTGTGCTGTGTGCAGTCTGTGGCTGCGTGGCATTGTTGTAATATTCGCCATTGTAGTGTTGGCCAGCTGGATGTTAACAGCGCGTAGCGTTGCGCAGTTGGAGGTGAGCTGCCAGCGGTGGTCGATGTGGGGAGAGAGATGGCGGAGTTTTGAAATTTGTAGGACTGGATGTCATGAACTGCTATATAAATTATAACTTTTGAACACTATTGAGGTAAATACATTGTTTGTACTCTATCAAAATCTTTCATTTGCTAACTATGCCTATCAGTAGTTAGTGCCTTCCATAGTTTGAATCTTTTATTTAGCTGGCAGTAGTGGCGCTCGCTGAGTTGCAGTAGTTTGAGTAACGAAGATTTTTGTGACGTAAGTGATTTGTGAAACGTATAGGTTAATTTAGTCAGGGCCATTCTCTTGTAGGGATTACTGAAAATCAGATTGAGTTGCGCTAAAAATAATGGCTGTTAGTTTAGTGTTGATCAGAATATGTAAAGAGCGAAATGTCTGAGTACGTTCAGTTCTGCTCAGCTGTTTGAAAATCAAATAATGTAAGAGGTTTATCTGCATAGTAATTCAATAAGTTTTCTAAGGGGTCGTTTCATAATGTCGCGTGACGATAAACCGTAATCGCGATGGGCTTCAATCCGACATTTATCAAAGTCGGAAACGTGATGGTACGCATTTCTCCTCCTTACACGACGCATAACAACAACGTTTCACCGGGCAACGCCAGTCAACTACTGTTTGGGTTTGAGAAATCGGTTGATAACTTCCCTCATGTCACCACGTTGTAGGTGTGGCCACCAGCGCCAACCTTGTGTGAATGCTCTGAAAAGCGAATCATTTTCATATCACAGCATCTTCGTCCTGTCGGTTAAATTTTGTGTGTGTAGCACGTCATCTTCGTGGTGTTGCAATTTTAATGGCAAATAGTGCATGTGGCATTAGATGTCCAGGCACAAATCATGTAATTCACATACGTAACTGCCGGCTGATATGCGTAAGAGATATAGGCGCCTTTCAGCGACCCAGATGGGCTCCGTAGGATTTACATCAGGTGAATTCGGTTGCAGAGGCATCAACGTGAGTTTTCTATGATGCTCCTCAATCCTTCAAACCAGTGCGGGTGGTTCTGGGTTCGAGACACGGAAAATTACACTGCTGAAAGATGACGTCCCCGTCGGGGAAGACATCAAGTATGAAGGGATGCAGATAGTTGGCAGCTGTCAGCGCTTCTTCGATTACTACCACAGGTCCCATGCAAGCGCAGGAGAATGTCTCCCATAGCATGATACTGTTCCCACCAGTGGCGTGCTCCACGTTTCGAGCCGCCATTCACATCGATGACGGCGTTTGGACACAACAATCGACGTAGTGCAGTAAGAATGAGGTTCAGCCGAAGTGCCGACAAGTTTCCG
The DNA here is from genome assembly GCF_023897955.1 of Schistocerca gregaria. NCBI lineage: Eukaryota > Metazoa > Arthropoda > Insecta > Orthoptera > Acrididae > Schistocerca > Schistocerca gregaria. The sequence continues at coordinate 476,833,087 of NC_064926.1, forward strand.
TTGATCGATGGTCGAATCCCGATGGTCCCGTGCCCACTGCAATCGTAATTGACGATGTCGTTGGGTCAACACGTGGAAACATCTGCTGCAGAGCTCCATGTTCAATGAACGGTGTCCTCCGAAACACCTGTGTGTGCGCCGGCATTGTGCTCTTTCGTTAGAAATGCCACAGTTTACCATGTATCCTTCTTTACAGAGCAGACCAACTTCCGAACCCCACGTTCTGTGAAGAGTCTTGGACGTCCAATCATTTAGCGACAAGTGACAGTTTCACTGTCCTGCTACTTCTTTCCGTAGACGCTGACGACAGTAGCACGTTAACATTCGACTATTTTCGCCGTTTTCGATATACTCGTTCACAGGCTCTGCGTAATAGTGATCTGCCCTTTGTTGAGGTTGGTTACCTCATTGGATTTCGCCATCTGCAATCCTTATCTTCGCTACGGTGATCCCCCTGTCTGTGTCTCGTCAAAAAATGTTCAAATGTGTGTGAATTCCTAAGGAACCAAACTGCTTAGGTCATGGGTTCCTAGACTTACACACTACTTAAACTAATTTATGCTAAGAACAACACACACACCCATGCCCGAGGGAGGACTCGAACCTCTGGCGGGAGGGCCGCGCAATCCGTGGCATGACGCCTCTAACCGTGTGGCCACTCCGAGCGGCTGTGTCTCCTCCCCTTACATACTTTTGTTACCGCCTCACGTGACAACAATACCACCAGGCGGGATCAAAAATCGCAGTAGGCACAGGCTTCTCAGCGTAGTATTCGCTTTCTAAGTCTGCTGTTTTTCATCTGCGACCTACCTTGTTAATTTAAATAATATGAAATAATAATATTATCCTTTTACCAATATCGCAACTCAGATGATAAAATTGCTAAAAGGTTCAAAGAAAACTTGTGTCAAATTTCAAACATGTACCCGAGCTATACAATTATGGTTGGTGGTGATTTAAATTTACCCTCGATATGTTGGCGAAAAGAAGTGTTTAAATCCGGAGGTACGCATAAAACATAGTCCGAAATGGTGCTGAACACACTCTCTGAAAATTATTTCTAGCAGATAGATCATGAGCTCACTAGAATAATAAACGGTTGTAAAAACGCACTTGACTTCTTAATATCAAATAATGCTGTGCTAATAACGAGCTATAACGAGCAACGGATAAAGGGATTAGTGAACACAGGGTTGTCGTAGCGAGACAGAATATTGTAAACGATCAAATCCTTCAAAAATAAACGAAAAATATATCTTTTCAGAGAAGCTGATAAAAATTCACTTGACGCCTTCCTGAGCGACAATTTCCACTCCTCCGAAATTAACACTGTACTGGTAAGTGTAGACCAGATATGGCTTGAATTCAACGAAATAGTATCGACAGCAACTGAAAAATTTGTACCAAATAAAATAACAAACGACGGAGATGATCCCCCTTGGTACACAAAACAGGTCGAAACACTGTTGCAGAAACAACGAGAAAAGCAGGCCGAATTCAAACTAACGCAAAATTTCCAAGGTTGGCGATCGAATCTCGAACTTTAGCGTGGACGTGAGTCCGAGATGCTTATAACACTTTTCCACTACGAAACTTTGTCTCGAAACCTGGCAGTAAATCCAAACAAATTCTGGTCGTATGTATGCTAGGGGCAAGACACAATCCCCGCCTTTTCTGCGCAATAGCAATGGAAATACTATCGAAGACAGCGCTGCTAAAGCAGAGTCACTAAACACAGCCTTTAGAAATTTCTTAACCAAAGAAGGCGAATTAAATATCCAGAATTCGAATCAAGAACAGCTGTCAACATGAGAAACGCACAAGTAGATATCCTTAGTGTAGTGAAGCAACTTAAATCACTAAATAAAAGCAAGCCTTCCGGTCCAGACTGTACAACAATTGGATTCCTTTCAGTGTATACTGATGCAATAGCTCCATATTTAACAATCATATACAACCGCTAGCTCGACGGAAGTACCGTACCCGAAGAGTAGAAAGAAGAACTGGTCACACCAATATTCAAAAAAGGGAGTAAGAATAATCCACTAAATTACAGGCCCACATCATTAACGTCGATTTGCAACAGGATTTTGGAACATATATTGTGTTCGAACATTATGGATTACCTCAAAGAGAATGGTCTATTGATATACAGTCAACACGGATTTAGGGAACATCGTTCTTGTGGAACACAAGTAGCTCTTTACTCATACAAAGTGTTGAGTGCTATGGACAAGGGATTTCAAGTTGATTCCGTATTTCTGTGCTTCCAGAACGCTTTTGAGACTGTACCTCACAAGCGGCTTGTAGTCAAATTGTGTGCTTATGGAATATCGTCTCGTAAATGTGACTGGATTCGTTATTTCCTGTCAGAGGTAACAGTTCGTAGTAATTGACAGAAATACAACAAGTAAAACAGAAGTGGTTTACGCCGTTCTCCAAGTTAGTCGTATAAAAACAATTTAGGTTGTTTGCAGATGATGTTGTCATTTATCGCCTGGGAAAGTCATCAGAAGATGAAAACAAACTGCAAAACTATTTTGAAAAGATATCTGCATGGTACGAAACTTCTAAATTGACCCTAAATTAAGTGATACGTCATCCACATGAGTGCTAAAAGGAATCCGTTAAACTCCACTACACCTGAGAATTACAACTACGAACAACCTAAATTGAAAAAAAAAAACGCATAGAAAATGCTGTGGGGAAGGCTAATCAAAGACTCTGTTTTACTGGACGAACATTTAGAAGACGCAACAGAACTACCAAAGAAACTGCCTACACTACGCTTGTCCGTCCCCTTTTGGAGCACTGCTGCGCGGTGTGGTATTCTTACCAAGTCGGATTAACGGAATACATGGATAAACGTCAAAGCAGAGTAGCTCGTTTTGTATTATCGAGAAAGAGGGAAGAGACTGTCACTGACATGATACAGAATTTGGGGTCGTCATTATTAAAACAATGGCGTTTTTCGTTGCGGTGGAATCTTCTCATGAAATGTCAATCACCGATTTTCTCCTCGTGACAATATTTTATTGACGCTGACCGACATAGGGAGAAACGATCATCATAATAAAACAAAGAAAAACAGAGATCGCACGGAAAGAAATAGCTGTTGATTTTTTTTCCGCGCGCTGTTCGAGATTGGAATACCAGAGAATTATTGTGACCGTGGTTCCATGAACTCTTTGCCAGGAACTTATGTGTAATTTACAGGGTATCCACGTAGATGTAAATGTAGATGCAGATGTAGATGTAGATGAATATACGTTTTGTGAGCGATGCAGGAATCAGGAAAATGTAATGATCCTGTTGTTGTTGTGGTCTTCAGTCCTGAGACTGGTTTGATGCAGCTCTCCATGCTACTCTAACCTGCGCAAGCTTCTTCATCTCCCAGTAACTACTCTAACCTACATCCTTCTGATCTGCTTAGTGTATTCATCTCTTGGTCTCCCTCTACCTTTTTTACCTTCCACGCTGCCCTCCAATACTAAATTGGTGATCACTTGATGCCTCAGAATATGTCGTACCAACCGATCCCTTCTTCTAGGGAAGTTGTACCACAAACTTATCTTCTCCCCAATCCTATTCAATACTTCCTAATTAGTTATGTGATCTACCCATCTAATATTCAGCATTCTTCTGTAGCACCACATTTCCAAAGCTTCTATTCTCTTTTTGTCCAAACTATTTATCGTCCATGTTTCACTTCCATACATGGCTACACACCATACAAATACTTTCAGAAACGAATTTCTGACACTTAAATCTATACTCGATGATAACAAATTTCTCTTCCTCAGAAATGCTTTCCTTGCCATTGCCAGTCTACGTTTTATATCCTGTCTACTTCGACCATCATCAGTTTTTTTCTCCCCAAATAACAAAACTCCTTTACTACTTTCAGTGTCTCATTTCCTAATCTAATTTCCGTAGCATCACCCGATTTAATTCGACTAATTTCCATTATCCTCGTTTTGCTTTTGTTGATGTTCATCTTATATCCTCCTTTCAAGACACTATCCATTCCGTTCAACTTTGCTGTCTCTGACAGAATTACGATGTCATCGGCGAACCTCAAAGTTTTTATTTCTTCTCCATGGATTTTAATACCTACTCCAAATTTTTCTTTTGTTTCCTTTACTGTTTGCTCAATATGCAAATTGAATAACATCGGGGAGAGGCTGCAACCCTGTCTGACACCCTTCCCAAGCACTGCTTCCCTTTCATATCCCTCGACTCTTATAACTGCCATCTGGTTTCTATACAAATGGTAAATAGCCTATCGCTCCCTCTATTTTACTCCTGCCACCTTCAGAATTTGAAAGTGAGTATTCCAGTCAACGTTGTCAAAAGCTGTCTCTAAGTCTACAAATGCTAGAAACGTAGGTTTTCCTGTCATTAATCTAGCTTCTAAGATAAGTCGTAGGGTCAGTATTGCGTCACGTGTTCCAATATTTCTACGGAATTGAAAATGATCTTCCCCGTGGTCAGTTTTTACTAGTTTTTCCATTCGCCTGTAAAGAATTCGCTTTAGTATGTTGTAGTCGTGACTTATTAAACTGATAGTTCGATAATTTTCGCATCTGTCAACACCTGCTTTCTTTGGTATTGGAATTATGCTAATGATGCTAATAGAAGAATAAACAGTGATGTGACCTCCTAATATCGTGCAGGACCTCCTTTCGTTCACCGTAGTGCAGCAACCCAACACGGTATGGACTCGTCGTTGGAAGTTCCATCAGAAATACTGGGCAGTACTGCCTCTATAGCCTTCCGTAATTGCGAAAATGTTGCCCGAGCAGGATTTGATATACGAAATGAGGTCTCTATTATGTTCCATAAATGTTCGATGGAATTGATATCGGGCACTCACTGCAATTTTCCCGAATGTTCTGCGATCCAATTGCGAACAATTAAGGCCCATTGAAATTGTGCATCGTTATCCATGAAAATTCGATTCCTGTCTGGTGATATGAACTCCGTGAATGACTGCAAATGGTCTCGGTAGCCGAACATAACCATCGTCAATCTATGATAGATTCATTTGGACCAGAGGACTCAGTCCATTGCATATAAACACAGTCCAAACCATTACAGAGACACCACCAGTTTGCCCAGTGCCTTGCTGACAAATTGGCCCTATGGCTTCCTGGGGTCTGTCCCAGAATTGAACCCTACCTTTAGCTCCTACCAACTGAAATCGGGAAGCATCTGACCAGGCCACGCTTTTCCAGTTGACTATGGTCCAACCACAGTGTGAGAAAGATTAAGGAAAGGCAAACCTACGTTTCTAGCATTTGTAGACTTAGAAAAAGCTTTTGACAATGTTTACTGGAATACTCTCTTTCAAATTCTGAAGGTGGCAGGGGTAAAATACATGGAGCGAAAGACTATTTACAACTTGTACAGAAACCAGGTGGCAGTTATAAGAGTCGAGGGGTATGAAAGAGAGGCAGTGGTTGGAAAGGGTGTCAGACAGAGTTGCAGCATCTCCCGATGTTATTCAATCTGTATATCTAACAAGCAGTAAAGGAAACAAAAGAAAAATTCGGAGTAGAAATTAAAATCCATGGAGAAGAAATAAAAACTTTGAGGTTCGCCGATGACATTGTAATTCTGTCAGAGACAGCAAAGAACCTGGAAGAGCAGTTGAAAGCAATGGACAGTGTCTTGAAAGGAGGATATAAGATGAACATCAACAAAAGCAAAACGAGGGTAATGGAATGTAGTCAAATTAAATCAGGTGATGCTGAGGGAATTAGATTAGGAAATGAGACACTTAAAGTAGTAAAGGAGTTTTGCTATTTGGGGAGCAAAATAACTGATTATGGTCGAAGCAGAGAAGATATAAAATGTAGACTGGCAATGGCAAGGAAAGCGTTTCTGAAGAAGAGAAATTTTTTAACATCAAGTATAGATTTAAGTGTCAGGAAATCGGTTCTGAAAGTATTTGTATGCAGTGTAGCCATGTATGGAAGTGAAACATGGACGATAAATAGTCTGGACAAGAAGAGAGTAGAAGCTTTCGAAATGTGGTGCTACACAAGAATGCTGAAGATTATATGGGTAGATCACATAACTAATGAGGAGGTATTAAATAGAATCGGTGAGAAGAGGAGTTTGTGGCACAACTTGACAAGATGAAGGGACCGGTTGATAGGACATGTTCTGAGGCATCAAGGGATCACCAATTTAGCATTGGAGGGCAGCGTGGAGGGTAAAACTCGTAGAGGGAGACCAAGAGATGAATACACTAAGCAGATTCAGAAGGATGTAGGTTGCAGTAAGTACTGGGAGATGAAGAAGCTTTCACAGGATAGAGTACCATGGAGAGCTGCATCAAACCAGTCTCAGGACTGAAGACCACAACAACAACATGGTCCAACCGATATGGTCACCAGCCCAGGAGAGGCGCTGCAGCCGATGTCGTGCTCTTACCAAAGGCTCTCGCATCGGTCGTCTGCTGCCACAGTCCATTAACACCAAATTCCGACGCATTGTCCTAAGGGAAAAGTACGTCGTACGTCCCGGATTAATTTCTGCCTAAAGGCACACGATCGAGACCCATTCATTAAAACTTTTTTTCTTTTCACGTGTAAAACTGTTAAATGCGAGAACATTTTCTTCACATGTAAAAGGACTTTTTGCAGTTTGTAGCATTTCTTTAACAGTCTGCTTTCTCTTCATTAGCTCAAAGTAACAAACCTGTAGAGTACAGTGGTATATACAGGTGTGCTAACGAAACGAATGCACACTGCCAAAAGAATATTGCTACAAACGGGTAAACAGTAAATTAAAATTGTCATTAATGGGGTTGGGACGCCGGGTCCGTGGTACGATGACCTAACGCTCTGCCGACTCACCTACGCGGGATCTTTAAAACAATGGCTCATAGATACGCTTTTCCTGTGCTCCGTAGTTCTGGTGTTACTTTTAGTTACTGTTTACGCACATGCTGCTGCACGACAGCACGCAAACTAAACTCAGTCCGAACATGCCTCGAAAGTCACTAACGATACTGACCGACCGCCGAGTCGTCCTCAGCCTATAGGCATCACTGGATGCGGATATGGAAGGGCGTTTGGTCAGCACACCGCTCTCCCGGCCGTATGTCAGTTTTCGTGACCGGAGCCGCTACTTCTCAGTCAAGTAGCTCCTCAGTTTGCCTCACAAGGGCTGAATGCATCCCGCTTGCCAACAGGGCTCGGTACACCAAACGTCTCCCGTCCAAGCCCGACAGCGCCTAAGTTCCGTGATCTGAAAGGAACCGGTGTTAACCATACGACAAGGTCATTGGCGGGCGACAGCCCGCAGTACGAACTAAATCGGTGTTTTGGTTGACAACGTACAACGTTTGGTACCGATCTGAGTGTCTGACATCTGTAAGCTGAAAGGTATATACACAGGGTAAAATTCTGTAAGAAAATTTTATACTGAACAAGAGAAGGACAAATGTAGTATCGATTGTGTAGTAGCGTCGCTTTTGTGTTATGTAAATTCATGAAGTTTTGGTATGGTTCGAAACTGACAGTTTAAATTCTCGCAGTCAGAAGTTCAGTACTGGGCAAGGCGGATAAGCGACGAGATAAAATATACTTTCGCATGCTATTCCCATTCTAACAGATGTGTTGCGGGCTACTCTCAGTTACGTTACTTCAAAAGAACGTGTTTCAAGGCTTTGCGTGTCAGCTCTACCACAAACTGTACATTTGTAAGCCAACTTTGAGCAAATTTCGAGTAGCCATCTGTTACACGCTATGCACTTGATACAATCACATTTTTAATGAGGTTTCATCACATCCTTCCAAGCACTGTGAACGCTGTTTCTCGTTCACTTCTATAAGACCTTTACTGTCTGTTTCTTGTCATATAATTTGTGTCCTCGTCTGAAGCAGATTCTCCCATTCTTGTCTCTGACTTGTTCTTCGTAAGCAATTCATGTTCAGAAGCGCCAGAACATTCTGCCAAATCAAGAAGTTTGTCAGGATTTGTATGACGTTTATGCCCATCCGGTATCAAAAGAAATTTTCTTTGTGCCTGACGACTAATAAAACGATTTTCTAACCAGTCTAAAAAATGAAACTTCCTGCCAGATTAAAACTGTCTGCCGGACCGAGGTTCAAACTCGGGTCCTTTGCCTTTCACGGGCAAGTGCTCTACCAACTGAGCTACCCAAGCATGACTCACGGGAAAGACAAAGGTCCCGAGTTCGAGTTTCGGTCCGGCACAAAGTTTTAATCTGGCAGGTAGTTTCATATCAGCGCACACTCCGCTGCAGAGTGAAAATCTCATTCTGGAGTGGGGCATACGACGACTTTCCGATTGGAGTGTGTAGGATCAAGGAGGCATCTTACCATCCCATTCAGTCTTTTTATACCCTCCCTTGATGATGCAGACTGGGAAGACAATATTTCCTTCGGCATTTCAACAAACAATAACTGTGGTATTTCTCCTTTTTCTCTAGACGTAAGTTTATTGACAACTCTGCTTCCCTTACCAACAAGAACATAGCCAGGCTCAGTATTGAGAGGCAAACCTGTATCATCCACTATGTTATTCTCAATAAGAATTATTTTTAAAATACTGAAATAGGTATCTGAATCCTGTCTTGTAAGGCCTGGAGCTCGTGAGAGAGAAAGTCCCTCGGTTTTTCTTATGGATATGTAGGTGTTTCTCGCGAGAAACATGTACTACGAGCCATCCTTTTGTAGCTGCTAAAATTGTGCTTTATCTCGTAGCGTTCAGCTATTTTGTACGCAAGTGTTCTTACTTAAGCCACTGTTGGGCAAAATGCTGCAGTTTTTTAATTGGCATAGCAACTTGTTTTCAATTTCTGCACCTAAGAAACACCTTTACGTCGCAGACGAAGTTTTTTATCTTCATTTTTAAGGAGCCTTCCTATTCTTAGCGTTTTTTCCGGGGTATTGCGTCTTAGACTTGCTTTGTACACAGTCATTCCATCTTGTCTGACAGCCATAAAAGCTCCAAAAGCCCAATCAGCATTATCTCTTAAGATTTCGTTCCAAAAGCTGTGTTCCCTAACGCTCGTCCTGCGTAAATTACGTCACGAGATTTGCACCTTTTGTGTACCTAGCAGTTAGGCTACCATTATTTTTCAACTTGACGTGATGCCCAATTGCTCCGGCTGAACACACTCTCCTCTAAAGGCTACCAAAGCACTAATCAGTCTCCCTTCTTTCAGTGCTCTCATGATACCCAGTGCTATATTTCTGCGTGTGCAACGTTAAGCATGAGTAGGCGTGCTAACCAGCCCTCTAGGATTGCTACGATATTCGGTAAATTTGAGAAGCTGTGTGACCCCAGAGCCCAGGGCATACCGCAATCGGGCGGGTCGCAGTGGCCGCTGCAAATAAACCAGGTGCAAGGGGGTCAGCAAAGGGCCAGATATGAATAAATCCTAGTACGGTATATTCTGAAGATGGACGGTCGCTTAAGAAGACGGACAATGCTCCAGGTAATGGAGGAGTGTCAGACAAGATGAACGGCCGCTTCTTACAGCTCTTTGAGAACCTATAATAATTCACAGTCAAATACACTCCTGGAAATGGAAAAAAGAACACATTGACACCGGTGTGTCAGACCCACCATACTTGCTCCGGACACTGCGAGAGGGCTGTACAAGCAATGATCACACGCACGGCACAGCGGACACACCAGGAACCGCGGTGTTGGCCGTCGAATGGCGCTAGCTGCGCAGCATTTGTGCACCGCCGCCGTCAGTGTCAGCCAGTTTGCCGTGGCATACGGAGCTCCATCGCAGTCTTTAACACTGGTAGCATGCCGCGACAGCGTGGGCGTGAACCGTATGTGCAGTTGACGGACTTTGAGCGAAGGCGTATAGTGGGCATGCGGGAGGCCGGGTGGACGTACCGCCGAATTGCTCAACACGTGGGGCGTGAGATCTCCACAGTACATCGATGTTGTCGCCAGTGGTCGGTGGAAGGTGCACGTGCCCGTCGACCTGGGACCGGACCGCAGCGACGCACGGATGGACGCCAAGACCGTAGGATCCTACGCAGTGCCGTAGGGGACCGCACCGTCACTTCCCAGCAAAATAGGGACACTGTTGCTCCTGGGGTATCGGCGAGGACCATTCGCAACCGTCTCCATGAAGCTGAGCTACGGTCCCGCACACCGTTAGGCCGTCTTCCGTTCACGCCCCAACATCGTGCAGCCCGCCTCCAGTGGTGTCGCGACAGGCGTGAATGGAGGGACGAATGGAGACGTGCCGTCTTCAGCGATGAGAGTCGCTTCTGCCTTGGTGCCAATGATGGTCGTATGCGTGTTTGGCGCCGTGCAGGTGAGCGCCACAATCAGGACTGCATACGACCGATTCACACAGGGCCAACACCCGGCATCATGGTGTGGGGAGCGATCTCCTACACTGGCCGTACACCTCTGGAGATCGTCGAGGGGACACTGAATAGTGCACGGTACATCCAAACCGTCATCGAACCCATCGTTCTACCATTCCTCGACCGGCAAGGGAACTTGCTGTTCCAACAGGACAATGCACGTCCGCATGTATCCCGTGCCACCCAACGTGCTCTAGAAGGTGTAAGTCAACTACCCTGGCCAGCAAGATCTCCGGATCAGTCCCCCATTGAGCATGTTTGGGACTGGATGAAGCGTCGTCTCACGCGGTCTGCACGTCGAGCACGAACGCTGGTCCAACTGAGGCGCCAGGTGGAAATGGCATGGCAATCCGTTCCACTAGACTACATCCAGCATCTCTACGATCGTCTCCATGGGAGAATAGCAGCCTGCATTGCTGCGAAAGGTGGATATACACTGTACTAGTGCTGACATTGTGCATGCTCTGTTGCCTGTGTCTATGTGCCTGTGGTTCTGTCAGTGTGATGATGTGATGTATCTGACCCCAGGAATGTGTCAATGAAGTTTCCCCTTCCTGGGACAATGAATTCACGGTGTTCTTATTTAAATTTCCAGGAGTGTATTAAAGCTAATCTGAATATGTCTGTGACCTCAGAAAACTGAGGTGCATCCAAAGACACGAGAATAGTTCCAATATCTTTAGAACTACAGAAGTCAACATTTCACAGAGAATAAATATTTTCATAGTGAACCTCCGAATTAACAATTTTTAAACGCTTCATACGATTTCAACATACAGTATATCAGATGACTAAGCACTTCACTATAGCTATCATCTCTGAAAGCCACGTATCTGTATCTATTTTATTACTTGGTTTATTATGTTTTTAAAGTCTTTCCATTACGCTAATGTTTGCCAGAACATTGTGTAGTCCCCAGTTACACAGTAAATGAATACACCATGAATGCCTCATATTTTGTCATACTTGTGTCGTTATTTAATGAACCATTTACTGTTTTGTAAATTTATTTAAATATTAATTACAATTGTTAATAGAAAATCAGAGTAATTTAAGAAGTTATCAACCCCACTTTTAAGCTGACACCGTCTTTCTAAAAGAGTCTGAAAAGAGCGTCTGACCAGCAGGCCTAAATAATTGCTTAAATAACATTTAACGACAATCTGTGTCATTTAGCATGAGCATGCCTGCACAAGAATACTGGCTTCTTTATTTGTGGAAAAACCTTTATTTATAGTAACTGGGAATGGTTTGAGTGTGACTGAGTGAGACCGAGTGTTTCTAACACTTATTTTTTTAGATATCGTTGTAATATATTAGCTCAGTCTGTGAAATGGTAGAGCTGTGTCAAATCATGTCTGTCGAACTTAAGAACGATGTATTTTGGTGAGAATGGCCTACAGCCTATGGAAAAGCAGACAGTAACAGAGCAGTATGATAGTCTAGGACTTTTTCGTATGAAGGGCTCAAGGGAGCGATTCGGGTCACCTTTACATTTTTGCTGGGCGAAGGGAGACCTGCCTCTGGTAATGAGCGGTATTCGATCGAGAGGTGTTTGATTCTGGGAAGTGAACGGCTACTACCGTACTCTAACTTCTGAAGGGACGTTTCGAGGGGTCTGAATGTGCCCCAGAATGGGACTCTTCCTTTGCCTGCTTGTATTATCGAACTGAGCATATACAGAGTACGAGTTGCTATTCTTTGTATGATGATGATGATGATGATGATGATGATGATATTTGGTTTGCGGGGCGCTCAACCCGTACAAATTCCCAACCTTTGCTCAGCCCAATCCCGCCACTTTCGGGAATGATGATGAAATGATGAGGACTACACAAATACCCAGTCATGTGGAGGCAGGTGAAAATCCCTAACCCCGCCGGGAATATTCTTTTTATGTGTGTTAATCTGAAAATCTCATTTTGATCTCTGAACCGTTTTGAACTGGTGAATATTTTGTATATTGTCATTACGAAATGGACTTAGTTGTGAAGTATCTTTGATGACTATTTACTTTGGGGATTTGGCTACCATTCTCTTAATGCTCTTAACGTAACTTTACAGCGTTTTAGGGTATTTTCTGCCTCCTTTTATGTGAATCACGTAGGACCACTTCCCATTTATTTGAGTTGTCCTTTCTTGATCAAACATTATTCAACATAATTCTCTGTCATCTACGTCAATTACAGGCGTTACAAAAGAACACATGCTGTTAATTATTCGTCAATCATTTATTTTATATGATTTGTGTATTTTATTAATTTCCAATTCTAGCCATTGCGTAGACTATTTGACTGCAGAGTCACAGCAACAGATTATTATCTGCAGCGAGTTAGCTGCGGGGTATGAAAGAATGCTATTTTTTTTAAACAGAGCCATGCATAGCTCAAGTACCTAAAGTACGAGTAACCGCAAGTAAACACGCGCCAGTTTTGCGCGTATTGGATGCTGTTTAGAAGAACAACAATTCAGCAGCATACCTAGGTGCTGTTGCATGTGCCAGATAGACTCTGATCGAACATCGCACTGTCTTTATGTGGTGTTTATCCTTTATGTCGGAGAGAAATAAACTCCATACGAAGTTGTACATTTACAAGCGATGTTATGCTCATCTTGTCCATGTTCTACACATTGGTAAGCAATAAATATTATCACCTAACTCTAAGTCATCGAATATCTGTTTTATGTTTTTACATACACTGTACGCCAAATTTCCAGCAAGCATTTCGACTTCTTCTACAAATGGCTTGCGGTAGCTGACGTGTTGAACCTCTAGCGAACTCACTGTTTTTATTGATTCTATCACGACATTGCTCACTAGCGCACACCCCCATACTCTTACGAGATCGTTACAGAGCGCAAAGAATTTGTGACACAACTTGTTTTCTGTTTGCTGGACAATCGGCGGGCTTCGACAGACACCTTTTGTCCTATTACGAATTGTCGCACTTGCACCTTCTGGTCGACAGTGCCTTACGCTTCCGTCCTGCGAGTCGCCTTTCCCTCAGTGTCTCTGCCACGATGGCTCAACGCTGTCGGCTCATCCTTGGAGGGAAGTCCACTAACTCATGTAAACTAGCCCGTTAACCCCGACACGTTTCCGCCCGGCGGACTTGTGTCGAGGTCCGATGAGCCGGCCAGTCTGTGGATGGTTTTTAGGCTGTTTTCCATCTGCCTCGGTTAATGCGGGCTGGTTCCCCTTATTCCGCCTCAGCTACACTATGTCGGAGATTGCTGCACAAAGTTCTCCACGTACGAGTACACCACCATTACTCTACCACGCAAACTTAGGGGTTACACTCATCTGGCATGAGATGTTCCCTGGGGTGGAGGGGGTGGGGGAGGGGGGGGGGGGGGTCCACCAGGGGCCGAACCGCAAAATAACCCTGAAAGAGTGGTTCGGTGTGGGGCGGCGGAGGGATGAAGTGGACTGCGGTAGTCGTCGTGGGGTTGTGGACCACGGCGGCTGCGATGTGTACGGAACCTCTCCGTCATTTCTAGGGCCCTGGTTAACATAACAATACAATACATCTCATGTATGATGTTAGGTGGTTGTTTGTTTTTCTGAACCATAGGAGGCGACAAAGTGGTGCTGTGTGGAAGTTAGTTAATCTCATTCTGTACCTCCTTCAGGAAGACGTCCCATCTGGCAAATTTTCTTCCACAGTCCAACCTACATAGTTCCCCTGACTCTTCCACGGTCCTCGCTGACGGATTAGAGCTGGGATTATAACGCGAGATAAATACCGGCTTCATCTTATGCCTCTCTAATGTCCTCCTCCAGATCTCAGATCTGTACTGTGGACCATTATCCTAAAATACAGAATCCACGAGCCTTACCACAGCTAGGAGTCCTCTGTAGAGCATTTTGCTAATGGACAGGCAGGTGGCGCTCCGAAGTGACGTTAGAGTAACAAACTTCGAAATGAGTTCAACGACTAACATTATATATTTGTGACCGCTATTTGTCGCAACGTGTGTGGGATAATAGGATAAAGCGGAGCTTGAGTTGTCACATTTGTGGCCGTATCCTTTGGCACAAATGGCACGCATCGTCCCTACTCATATTTACCTGTATTTCAAAAAATGTGTGAAATCTTATGGGACTTAACTGCTAAGGTCATCAGTCCCCAAGCTTACACACTACTTAACCTAAATTACCCTAAGGACAAACACACACACACCCATGCCCGAAGGAGGAGTCGAACCTCTGCCGGGACTAGCCGCACGGTCCATGACTGTAGCGCCCGAGACCGCTCGGCTAATCCCGCGCGGCTACATATATTTCAAATCATACACACTTCATAAAACTTTTTCGAGACTCGAAAGTCAGGTTATGTACCTAATTAATTACTTCTCTACTTGTTTTGGTCCAAACAGAACCCACAATGAATCGTTCAAGTTCGCCTGTGGAAATGAACCCCGTTTCTCAGCAGGTAGCGCTCGCTAATCCTGATTTCTGTACGGTACCTCAAAATGGTTCAGATGGCTCTAAGCGCAATGGGACTTAGCATCTGAGGTCATCAGTTCCCTAGACAATGAACTACTTAAACCTAACTAACCCAAGGACATCACACACATCCATGCCCGAGGCAGGATACGAACCTGCGACTGTAGCAGGCGTGCAGTCCAGGACTACGGTAGCTCCACCTCCCTAAGAATTTGAGCAAGTCCGGATCTTTATATCCATCATTCCTAATGTTCTGCATAGTCAAAGTTATAAAGTTCTCGAGTGCCACTTTTCGCAGATAAAACAGTGAAAAGTGCTTCTCCAAGTCATTCGCAGCATTTTCTGTTATACCGCTTAGTGTTCGAGACAGGGCGTCCACGATTATGTTGGTTGGACTGGGCACGTAAACAATTGTTAAATCGAACTCCTGAAGGAGTGTGACCCACCGTCACAATCTCCCGTGTGTCAGCTTCGCAGTTAGTAGGAACTCCAAGCTTTTGTGGTCCGTGTAGATCCTTGTCTTCGGACCAAACAGGAAATAAATAAACTCCGTGAAGCCCCGTACAACCGCCAAAGCCTCCAACTCGGTAACAGAGTAGTTCTTTTCGATTTTGGATGACACTCTGCCCCCAAACGCGATCGTTTTCCATATCGTTTGTCCATTCGCCGCATATT
The DNA here is from genome assembly GCF_023897955.1 of Schistocerca gregaria. Classification (NCBI taxonomy): domain Eukaryota; kingdom Metazoa; phylum Arthropoda; class Insecta; order Orthoptera; family Acrididae; genus Schistocerca; species Schistocerca gregaria. Next base: position 476,848,591 of record NC_064926.1, read on the forward strand.
CCTGAAAAAAAAAAGAACATAAGTTTCAAACCAGATTTTGCGCTTCCTGTGGCCATGCAAAAATCTTGGGATAAATCAAAGTGAGATAGAATGAATGCCGCTGCAACTGCTGATTTTACAGCACTGAACTCGAAGTACGCACGATCGCCCCATTTCCATGGCGTTTTCTTTCCTGTTGGTTGACAGAGATGAGCAGTAGCTAAAATTTCTACGCATATGAATTTTTTATAGAAATTTATTACTTCCAGAAATCCCTTATACTGTTTACTGATGGTCACTGTCGTAAACTTCGCTATTATGTCCATCTTTTCAGGGTCGGAATAGATGTTTTCGCATTTATGGTCTGCCCTGAGACATCTACATGACTGCTTCCAAAGCATGATTTTGTAATGTTGGCTGTCACCCCATATTCCTCTAGCCTGCTCAGTACTTCTCCTAATAATACACGTGCTTTTCCCAGGGTCCCTCAGCGATTAGTATGTCATTCATATAATATCTGATCTTCTCTTTGAACTCATCGATCAGAATCTTCCCTGAATCTGAAATGAAAGCCACGAATGAAAAGCGCAATCCGAAAAGTAGTCTTCTGAATTGAAAACCCTTTCCAGACGCAGTGTATTTGTGGCAATCTGGGTCGAGATCTATCTCCCAAAAGCCCGACCGCAAATTCAGTGAGGAGAATACTGACACCCCACGGAACTTCTGTAGTAATTCCTCCAGTCTTTCTGGTCAGCCATCTCTGACACGATAACAGTATTCATTTGCTGGGAATCGAGCACCAACCGGATGTCCTTGGCATTCAAATTCCAGGTGCGTCTTCTGCTACATATTTGTGTTAATGCACCTCTTACGAGGGTAATCCCAAAAGTAAGGTCTCTTATATCTTTATAAGTACAGAACTCTGTTTGTGCGGCAGTTGGTCACACTGTTATGAAGAGTGTTTCACGCACTGTCTGTAAACATGCGCAAGTCGAGCTGATGCGTTCAGCCTTGGCGTGGCAGCCGTTGAGAATGGAGCTCCAGTTGGATGTTACCGCCAAGTGCGAATTGCGCGTAGTTATTCGGTCTTTGAACGCAAAGGGCATTGCGCCTATTGAAAGCCATCGCCAATTGACGGAAGTGTATGGTGAGTAGTGCATGTATGTCCAAAATGTTCGTAAGTAATGTACAGAGTTTGCAGCTGGTCGGACGGAAATTCACGACGAATAAAGGAGCGGGAGACGGTCAATTTCTGAGGAGACAGTGTTAAAGGTTGAGCAAAGCATGCGTGAAGATCGGCGGATCACCCTGGATGATCTCTGCACTTTGGTTCCTGAGGTTTCCCGAAGCACCGCTCACAGAATTTTAACGGAAACATTGAATTACCGGAAGGTGTGATCAAGGTGGGTGCCACGCATGCTGACGCTTGCGGCAACGAGTTGATGCTTCCTGCGCATTTCTTCACCGCCTTGCAGCCGAGCAGGACTACTTTCTGGACTCAATTGTCACGGGTGACTAAACCTGGGCATACCACTTTACATCTGAGAACAAGCAACAATCGCGCCAGTGGCGGCATCCTTCTTCGCCAAAGCCGCGGAAATTCAAACAAACACAGTCTGCCAGTATAGTCATGACAACCGTTTTTTGAGATCGTAAGGGGTATTGTTGGTCGACTTTACGCCCACTGGGACCACAATTAACGCTGACAGGTACTGTGAGACTCTGTAAAAATTTAACCGGGCAATTCAGAACAGGAGAAAGGAATGTTGAGCAATGGCGTACACATTCTCCATGACACAGCTCGCACACACATCGCTCGCTCTCCTTTAACAGTTTAGTGGAACATGATCACCGACCTTCCCTATAGTCCTGACTTGGAGCCCAGTGACTATCACCTCTTCCCTAGGTTAAAAGAACATTTGGCCGGAAAGCGACTCAGCTCCGACGACGAGGTGAAAGAAGAGGTCCATAACTTACACAACAGCATACGGCGAGATGGAATGACATGGGCATACAAAAACTGCCACAGCGTCTACAAAAATGCATCGACAGAAATGGTGATTATGTTGAAAAATAGCTAAATGTTCAAACTGTAAACTGATGTATACCATTACAGTAACAAACAGGTCTATGTACTTATAAAAAAATAGACCTTACTTGGGGTTACCCTCGTACCAAACCAAAGGGTCCGGGTTCGATTCCAGGCTGGGTCGGAGATTTTCTCCACTCAGGGACTGGGTGTTGTGTTGTCCTAATCATCATCATTTCATCCCCATCGACGCGCAAGTCGCCGAAGTGGCGTCAAATCGAAAGACTTGCACCAGGCGAACGGTCTACCCGACGGGAGATCCTCGTCACACGACATTTCATTTCATTTCAGTGGCTTGATTGATTCCCGACATTTCGCGGAAAGGCTGTCTGATGTCGATTATAGCAGTGCACGTCATTTCTACAAATTTTACTGTGACAATGGGATAGACTTCTTCTTTTGGTGCTTTTTCACTCTCCTCTAATAGTACCTCCTTGATGTCTTCATGTTTCATTTGCTTAATGGGTCATGCACCGTTACTCGTCGGGGATGCATTTTCAATCTGTCCTGCGAAGCGGCGCAATCTGGCGTGCACTCCACTGCTTCCCTTACTATCCCGTCCGGATTTGGTGGTCTTACCTCAACACTTTTACCCCTACTTTCATTATCGTTTAGTGACTGCCACCTCTCTTCACAACGTGGTCGGTTACCGCGTCCGTTGTTTCTCCAAAGGGGATTATTTTCATCTTGACTTTTTTTTGTGCTGTGGCTGCCTGTTCCCGTTCCCTTGCCAATTCAGACTTCTGTTATTCCCAATGTTGCCATCCCTCCTCTCATACTGCGTCTCTTTCTGTTCCCTCTTTTCGCGCGCTTGCTGTTCATTAAACGCAAACTCTAGTTGTCTGAGCATTCCTTTAAATACTTTCACATCGTTCCCACATCTACCTACGAGATTCTGTTGCTGTGAGATTGGCAGTTTCATGAAACAAAGCCGTATGACCTCGCCAGGACTCTACGGGTCGCCTAAGTACTGGTTCTGTTTTCATCATTTGCTTGAATAATTTTACGGGGTGCGAAATCCGCAACCTTCCATATCCCTATTCATCATGAGTTCCTGTTTTCTTCGGTCTTGTGTATCTCTAGACAAGTACTTATTCAAAAATACGTCAAAGAATTCCTGGTACAGCCTACAAGATCTTGCAATATTTCACATGCTCTCTGCAGTGGCGCTTTCCAAGTGTGCACATACAAATTTAAGGTTATAGACGAGAGGCCAGTTCGTTGCCAAAGACAAATCGAACTGGTCTGTAAATATTCCCGGGTCGAGCGTATTCCCTCATCTTCCTAATTTTGGAACTTAAGCATGTATATGAACTGTTTAAAGTCAGATTTCTACCGATATCTGTTTTACTTCAAGTTCTATTCTTTCTTTGAAACGGGAAAAGTCAGAAGCAGTTCTTCCCTATTTTTTTTATTCGTCTGTGTAAATCGATAAATACATTCTTTTAGACGTGCGTGGTTCTGATGCTCCCTCAAGTGTTCCACGACAATATGTTTCGCTCTCCTTGCAATTAATTTTCCTTCATTTGCGGTGTGCTTTGCTTCAGCAACATCCCGCTCGGGCTACGTGCGCATTGGTTTTACCTCGTCCTTAACTTCGCATGTCCCGTGTTGTAACACTATTACCGACATTACCTATCGTGGTATTATCTACCTTCTTTGTCTGTTTTTACATAATGTGACTTCTGCATGACCATGCTCTTGGCCGGCCGGTGTGGCCGAGCGTTTCTAGGCGCTTCAGTCTGCCTCGGGCATGGATGTGTGTGATGTCCTTAGGTCAGTTAGGTTTAAGTAGTTCTGAGTTCTAGGGGACTGATGACCTAAGATGTTAAGTCCCATAGTGCTCAGAGCCATTTGAACCATGCTCGTTGATATAGCATCCATGTAAATCATTTATTTGTTATTTATGATGTTTTATGTAATTGTAACTAATTTACGGGTGTAATTTCGAAAGTTATGTGCTGTAAAAGACTGAAAACGTTAGAACTATACTTGTAATACTGGTTCACGCATGTGGCACGTGGGTTTGTAATCACGTAAAATGTGGAGGGAAGACCCTCTGCAACGAAAGTAGGCTGGCGAGAATCGAAAAGGTGAATCTGTCGGTCGAACTGCAAAGTTCCTTTGTCGCAAAATTGAAAATTTGTGTAAAGTCTTAGGGGACTTAACTGCTAAGGTCATCAGCCCCTAAGCTTACACATTACTTAACCTAAATTATCCTAAGGACAAACACACACACCCATGCCCGAGGGAGGACTCGAAACTCCGCCGGGACCAGCCGAACAGTCCATGACTTCAGCGCCTCAGACCGCTCGGCTAATTCCGCACGGCTCCTTTGTCGCATTTGTCAGTCGGTGACTAGCAGCCAAAGTGCGTGCATTTTGCGAACTGAAAGAGACTAGAAGAACTGCAAGATTATGTAATAAGCCAGGGATGCGGAAGTGATTCGGCTTATTGATCATGCCATACTTTGGTTAGCTCACTACTATGAAAATCCAACGCTAAGAAGAGGAATTTCAGAGCTTGTTACACAAGAAGACCGATGGATACAAAATGGTTCTAAGCACTATGGGACAACATCTGAGGTCATCAGTCCCCTAGAAGTTTGAACTACTTAAACCTAAGTAACCTAAGGACATCACACGCATCCATGTCCGAGGCAGGATTCGAACCTGCGACGGTAGCAGCCGCGTGGTTCCGGACTGAAGCACCTAGAACCGCTCAACCACAGCGGCCGGCCCATGGATACATTTGCCGCCTTTTTTGAATAGCACAGGAGATCGATGCTGCCACCATTTTCATCTCAAATTGTCAGCTGAGTACTGTATAATTGTATGGACCAGGCATGTTGTTTCATTTTCAATAGTAAGTTTGTGTTTCGTAAACTTTGTGTTGAGCCACCGTATTTTATCCTTAGTCGTCCTATTACATGTGCTACTATAATTCCGAGTATCTTATTTTACTGAACTGAAAAGCAGTTATCTTCCTTAACAAAAGTTAATAAACTTTCTGGAGCTGAAAATCACATAATTATATTGAGCATAAGTCTTGAAATAGTCCACGCAAGTTTCTCAAGTTTCATCAGAGAACAATCACTAAGGCAGAGATTCTTCTTATTGAGGTAATGGTGTTTATTATTTCATGCTTTCTATACGGTACTGGCCATTAAAATTGCTACACAACGAAAAGATGTGCTAACATACAGGAAGAAGATGCTGTGATATACAAATGATTAGCTTCTCAGAGCATTCACACAAAGTTGGCGCCGGTGGCGACACCTACAACGTGCTGACATGAGGAAAGTTTCCAAACGATTTCCCATACACAAAGAACAGTTGACCGGCGTTGCCTGGTGAAACGTTGTTGTGATGCCTCCTGTAAGGAGGAGAAATGCGTACCATCACGTTTCCGACTTTGATAAAGGTCGGATAGTAGCCTATCGGGATGGCGGTTTATCGAATCGCGACAATGCGTCTCATGTTGGTCGAGATCCAATGACTGTTAGCAGAATATGGAACCGATGGGCTCAGGAGGGTAATACGGAACGCCGTGCTGGATCTCAACGGCCTCGAACCACTAGCAGTTGAGATGACAGGCATCTTATCCGCATGGCTGTAACGGATCGTGCAGCCACGTCTCGAGCCCTCAGTCAACAGATGGGGACGTTTGCAAGACAACAACCATCTGCACGGACAGTTCGACGACGTTTGCAGCAGCATGGACTATCAGCTCGGAGACCATGGCCCTTGACGCCGCATCACAAACAGGAGCGCCTGCGATGATGTACTCAACGACAAACCTGCGTGCACGATTAGCAAAACGTCATTTTTTCGGATGAACCCAGGTTCTGTTTACAGCATCATGGTGGTTGCATCCGTGTTTGGTAACATCGCGGTGAACGCACACTGGAAGCCATACTGGCTTATCACCCAGCGTGATGCTATGGGTTGCCATTGGTTACACGTCTCTTTCATCTCTTGTTCGCACTGACGGCACTTTGAACAGTGGACTTGTTAAGTTTCAGCTGTGTTACGACCCGTGGCTCTACCCTTCATTCGATCCCTGCGAAACCCTACATTTCAGCAGGATACTGTACGACCGCATGTTGCAGGTCCTGCACGGGCCTTTCTGGATACAGAAAATATTCGACTGCTGCCCTGGGCAGCACATTCTCGAGATCTCTCACCAATTGAAAACGTCTGGTCAATGGTGGCCCGAGCAACTGGCTCGTCACAATAAGCCAGTCACTACTCTTGAAGAACTGTGGTATCGTGTTGAAGCTGCACGGGCATCTGTACCTGCACATGCCATCCAAGCTCTGTTTGACTCAATGACCAGGCGTATCAAGGCCGTTATTACTGCCAGAGGTGGTTGTTCACGCTACTGATTTCTCAGGATCTATGCATCCGAATTGTGTGAAAATGTAATCACATGTCAGTTCTAGTATATTATATGTGTTCAATGAATACCCGTTTATCATCTGCATTTCTTCTTGGTGTAGTAATTGTAATGGCCTGTAGTGTAGTTAACAGTGTTTCTAATATTGTGTTGTGACCAAAATATTCAACCTAGATCCGAGTCTAGTGATAGAATAGTTTCTGGGTGCCTATGGTAAAAGCTGAGCCAGATTTAAATTTCATATTACAATAGCAGCAGTCAAGAAGTACACCTGCCATTCTTACGTCTTGTGTGTATTATAGTAAGCAAATAGCTACAACTACTCAGAATATACTAGATTCACGTACCATATGTCCCACCTGAGCTAAACAGTAGAAGGAAGTGAACGTTCCTTGATAATACAAATAATAATCACTACAAAAAATACAATACTTGATAACATTTTCTGTGGTATTAATTTCCAATAATTAAATTCACAAAAGAACGCCTTGTCGAAGTTAGTAGGGCTCCACCATTAGTAATTATTTACCTATAATGATCATTAGATTCCTACTGTAATGTACAGGTAGTAAGTGTTATTGAGAGACAGACGCTGCCTAAACGTGTTAATACTGCTCCTGTGTAGTTCATATCTTATCATCGGTAAATTACTTGCTAAATTGCGCTACTGTCTTGTATCTTATCAGCAAAACAGAATTTCAGTTTCAAGTAAAGTCGTTTCCAATATTTATCTTTCTTATGAACCATGCTAGTACTTGGTACAACTTTTTCCAGTGAGACTGGCGACCATTTCCTTTTGCTTAGAGTTTAATTGATTACTAATAGAAGCTTTGTTCAATTCCCGTTTGTTCTGCTGTTGCTTCCTTTCTATGCAGAAATCTTTAGAGAAACAAAAGTAGCCCGATACCTTTCCATTACGCACGATCACGGTTAAATAAATATCCTTTCACAGGAGTAACGTTATCGTTGTACTGCTAATTTAGTAGTAGTCGGTAATCTCATAATGTCTGACGGTCTGTATCTCACCCTTCAGTTCGGTGCAGACGGTATCGACCTTTCTGATCTCGTTACGTAGTTCTGTACTGTCGGTACTGACCCTTTTGATCTCGTTACGAGTTTCTTCTCCAATTCTCTTTATAAGGTTAAGACACTCGAGAATGCTGGACACGCCTGTACCTAAACCCCGTCCACTATTTTGTCGTCCTCCATTCAAACTTTCAATGGATCTCCTGCCCTGTGCTATTTTGACATCTGCGTGGGCGTAAAATACGTGCCTCCGTGTACCAATTGGAATGCTGCTTGCTGGCACTTACGATGCTGTCCCACTACAATTATGAACTGGCGTTTTCGCCCTGTGCGGACACCCAACTTCATAAACGCGAATGCTGACTAGTGCCTCAACGTGTCTCTGCTCACCATCTTCACTAAGTTCTAGTTGATCAATATTCTCCTCACCGGTTCTGCGTCCTGTCTGAAACTCTTCTCCTTGGTCTTACCACAGACTTTCCTTACTCCCACGTGTTTTTCGACTTCGCTACTACTGCCTAAGTTTTTCTGCTGCACTGCCATGCGAGCTTTACATCTTGTTAACATATGAATTTCAATACGATCTCTGCAAAACATGAGTCCCTGAAATAATTACTTTTGTTCAAACTGCATCTCATAGAACGTTGAATAAAATCTCATTATGCGAGAAATCCAAATCTCTGTAGTTATCACTCTATAGTACATCCAGACATACGCTGCATCAAATGATACAAGTTGCAACATTGTGCTAACAGTGCAGTACAGCGGTAAAGTCCACATCACACAGTAAATTCAAACGACAGAACACTAAGAAAAAAAAATTGTCAGCAACCAGTGAGGCGCAAGCGATACATACAACATAAAATACAGCTTTCAATTATTACTAATAATAATGATACTGCTTGCCATTAGCGGTTGCAGCTTGAGCAAATTTGAAACACCCTGCTAAACCCGCAGGACAGGACAAGCAGTAGGAATTGTGGAGGGGGGCCAGAATGAGCGGCTGTCAGTTACACTCCAAACATAACACTTTATTCAGTTGCTCAAACATTACAGCACAACTTCTAAGCTTGACTATGGACAGAAAACGTCTTTAATTCTAAAATGGCTGAAGGTCCATGAATTAAATACGGCTGCTATATATAATGTGAGACAGAAGGTTCTAGGCTTTAACCTTAAATAGTATTTAAGGCCAAGCGATGTAAGACTTGACTAGCCAGATAGATTAAGTTTTTTAAAAGCGGCTGAAGGCCGATAAATTTAAAACAACGTAACTACAATAACCTTTCAACAAGCAGAAGGCCCAAGCTTTATGACCAACAAGAAACCTTACTCCAAAACGGCTGAAGGCCTTTGTTTAAAACAAACTGCAACCAATTTTCCAAGGCAGAAGGCCCAAAGCTTTTAACCTTAAATAGTATTTAAGCCCAAGTGATGTATGACTTAATAAGTAAGAATCCGAAATTTTAAGGCGGCTGAAGGCCCATCATTTTAAGAACAATACAACTAAGGTAAATTTTCAACAGACAGAAGGCCAGTAGCTTTATCTTGAAAGAATGTAATGCTTGATAAGTAAGAACCTTAAAACTTAAAGCAGCTGAGGGCCCGTGGTTTAAAACAACAATACAACCACAATAAATTATCAACAGGCAGAAAGACCACAGCTTTATCTTCCAAAAGGTAGAATTTGATAAGTAAGATCCTTAAAACTTAAAGCGGCTGAAGGCCGCCGTTTTAAAACAATGCAATAAATTTTCAGCAGGCAGAAGGCCCAAGCTTTATCTTCAGACAATGTAAGACTTGCCCAATTTAGAAAAAAAGTTACTTTTAAAACGGCTGAAGGCCTTTAATTTTAAAAACACAAAGCATACAAATTGCAACCATCGGCTATGAGCCATTAAAAATACACTATTAAACGCCAACATGAAAGGCAGTATAGGCAACGGCGCTCAGAAGTTTCCAGGGGGCTCGGTGTGCCCTTGAAATCTTAACGTTCGCTTAGGTGAGACAAGAAGTCGGCCTAACTACACTGGATCCCCCAGCAACACAACCAAGAGACAGTCAGGGGCCAACCGATAGGACGACTTGCTAACCACCAACCAGTATACGAAAATTCCAAAGCCAAAACGTTACAGACACAGCCACCCACAGCCAAAAATACATTAAGCTGTCAAAACTACGCACCATGTTGGACAGCGACAACAGGTGAGGAAAGGACACTGCCTGAATTTACGTCAGCCACCAGGGCAGGTAACCGGAACACTAGCGGCCACAAGGCAGAAAATTCCGCTGGTGCACTCGAATTTCAAACCGACTAATTTAGTTAATTCCACCACACGGCGGCTAAATTTTCACCAACTCGAACACTCGCTGTTGCTCTCCGGAGGGCAACGGGAACAGACGTGGCTTCAGTAATAAAATCGCCACTCAATTTTCTTGTCCTGAGTTGGTGAGCCACGAACGCCGTAGCACTCTGAACAGCCCCCACACGCTCCGACACTGCACAGAGACCGCCAGAGGACCCGGACGATTGCGCTGCGAGGAGATTTGCTTGCTGATCCGACTCACTGCATGTACTCTAACAATATTAAAGCAAGTTGTCAGTGGCAGTGACACCAACTACACACACTGTTTGACAAATACTTGCACGAAGACTTGAACGACACTCAGCAGTGGCTGGGCAATCACGAAGACAAATCAGGGGTCGATACGCACACACAGCCAACCCATAAGCGATCGGCGATCCAATTCACGTCGTCCAGTAGGGCGACCGACCGACGATCCACGAAAACCGTCCCCGGCTCAAGTGATGCGTGGCGGCAACGGTCGCGCGAGCCATGGACATCCAGGCCTCACTGCTGCTCCAACCCGACTGAACTAGTGCTGCGTTCCAACTCCACGACTGGCAGGTCCGAACTGCCCTCCTGGCACGTTCCAACTGATTCCACCACATACGACAACCAGGAAGTAATAGCAGTGCAGCAAAGATAACACGTGAGAGCTATATCGATAGGCGCTGTCGCTGCCGCTGACGGGCAGACTAAGCAGCAACTCAGTGACAACAGAGATTGAAACTAACCTATCGATGTGGCAATACGAAAAAACAGAATGTAAAATAAGAGATGGCACGAGCGCGAGTCACGCACGGCTCAAAATTCATATTTCTAAACCTTAAACATGGCTGCGAAACAGCAATAGTCTAAATCTGAAGAGGTTGAATAATCAGCCAACCAGCTGCAAAATAAAGGTTTATTAGTCCTTGAGCTAGGTGTAAATACTTCTACAAATATCTTCTTCAGAAGGAGTGGGCCTTGTTACCTCACATGGTGGCACATTAGATTCGATGAAGAAAAGCGGCTCTAGTCATATACACTCATGGAAATTGAAATACGAACACCGTGAATTCATTGTCCCAGGAAGGGGAAACTTTATTGACACATTCCTGGGGTCAGATACATCACATGATCACACTGACAGAACCACAGGCACATAGACACAGGCAACAGAGCATGCACAATGTCGGCACTAGTACAGTGTATATCCACCTTTCGCAGCAATGCAGGCTGCTATTCTCCCATGGAGACGATCGTAGAGATGCTGGATGTAGTCCTGTGGAACGGCTTGCCATGCCATTTCCACCTGGCGCCTCAGTTGGACCAGAGTTCGTGCTGGACGTGCAGACCGCGTGAGACGACGCTTCATCCAGTCCCAAACATGCTCAATGGGGGACAGATCCGGAGATCTTGCTGGCCAGGGTAGTTGACTTACACCTTCTAGAGCACGTTGGGTGGCACGGGATACATGCAGACGTGCATTGTCCTGTTGGAACAGCATGTTCCCTTGCCGGTCTAGGAATGGTAGAACGATGGGTTCGATGACGGTTTGGATGTACCGTGCACTATTCAGTGTCCCCTCGACGATCACCAGAGGTGTACGGCCAGTGTAGGAGATCACTCCCCACACCATGATGCCGGTTGTTGGCCCTGTGTGCCTCGGTCGTATGCAGTCCTGATTGTGGCGCTCACCTGCACGGCGCCAAACACGCATACGACCATCATTGGCACCAAGGCAGAAGCGACTCTCATCGCTGAAGACGACACGTCTCCATTCGTCCCTCCATTCACGCCTGTCGCGACACCACTGGAGGCTGGCTGCACGATGTTGGGGCGTGAGCGGAAGACGGCCTAACGGTGTGCAGGACCGTAGCCCAGCTTCATGGAGACGGTTGCGAATGGTCGTCGCCGATACCCCAGGAGCAACAGTGTCCCTAATTTGCTGGGAAGTGGCGGTGCGGTCCGCTACGGCACTGCGTAGGATCCTACGGTCTTGGCGTGCATCCGTGCCTGCGGTCCGGTCCCAGGTCGACGGGCACGTGCACCTTCCGCCGACCACTGGCGACAACATCGATATACTGTGGAGACCTCACGTCCCACGTGTTGAGCAATTCTGCGGTACGTCCACCCGGCCTCCCGCATGCCCACTATACGGCCTCGCTCAAAGTCCGTCAACTGCACATACGGTTCACGTCCACGCTGTCTAGGCATGCTACCAGTGTTAAAGACTGCGATGGAGCTCCGTATGCCACGGCAAACTGGCTGACACTGACGGCGGCGGTGCACAAATGCTGCGCAGCTAGCGCCATTCGACGGCCAACACCGCAGTTCCTGGTGTGTCCGCTGTGCCGTGCGTGTGATCATTGCTTGTACAGCCGTCTCGCAGTGTCCGGAGCAAGTTTGGTGGGTCTGACACACCGGTGTCAAAGTGTTCTTTTTTCCATTTTCGGGAGTGTATAAAATCGACAAAACAAGAATTAACCCAAGCGATGGTTTTAGAATCGTGCCACTGGAGCGGCAGCGCGACCAGGAAAAAAGACGAGCCCTTAAGTAACCGTGCACGAGTAGAAGTTGTGAGTTGCAAGTTGTAAGCCCGAGTCTTCGCAGGGAGTTCCTGCAAAACCATTGTCTTCAAGTCGTCGAGTGAGATAGTGGCCCAAAGACACTGGTTAGTCTGCAGTAAAAAAAGAACAGTGAATGGAATTATGGTATATGGGCAGAGAACGCCTGCCTACAGATTTAACTAGGTACTGTTAGTTTCGAACTGTTCTTCGTATAGCATTTCAAGGAAGAAGATTAGTTTTCTTTCGACTTTAGTTTAGTAGTTTAGAGAAAATTAATTGGTTTGAGTTCATGCAACTGTATTCAACGTAGGACATATAAGCTAAACCAGCATTCTACAGATGCTGTAATCAGCTATATCATAGTTGAGTAATATATAATATTACTAATTATTCTGTGCTACTTTCATCGTGTGAGCGCTGCCCTACAACCCAAGCATCCGCCATACCAGGACACCTTTGTTAGTATTTTCAGCGGCAGCGAGATTTTCATGAAGTGGACGCCTCCAGTCCACAGCAGAACTAAATGACTGTAGTAAATAAGGAGCTGTTAATTCAAATCCTCAGTATGTTCATCCTGTGGTCGTCCAAGCTGATGTATCGAATGAAGTAGAAAATAAAACAAAAATTTACCTGCCCGACAATCTTGTGAGTAAAAGTAAAATGAAATATGGCTGACGAGAATGGCCTGCAGTGTCTCAAACTAACAGTATGTATCTGTGTATTAACAACGCTATGTCCGCCCCGATAGCTCAATGGTCAGCGTGACGGACTGACGTCCTAATGGGCCCGGGTGCGATTCCCGGCTGGGTCGGGGATTTTCTCCGACCAGGGACTGGGTGTTGTGTCGTCTTAATCATTTCATTCCCTTCCGGCTAGCAGGTCGCCCAGTGTGGCTTCGAATGTAATAAGACCTGCACCAAGGCGGCCGCACCTGCCCCGTCAGGGGCCTCCCGGCCAATGACGCCAAACACTCATATCACAATAACGCTATGGAATTTTTAAAACGTTATCTTCAGAGGTCGCCCTGTCTCTCAAAAATGCCTTGATGGAGGAGACGTTTAGAGCACAAATTATGGAGAACTTTAACTGTTCCTCAATAACGTAGTCTTCAACATGAACTTATCCAATCGATTGTTCTGTTCAGTGCGAGGTTAATCAAATATTCAGTCTCGCTCCCTGCCGACACAGATCAAATACTTGCTCTGATCCGCGTTTAGTAAATACACAACATATGATCAAATGAAATGAAATGTCGTGTGGCTAGGGCCTCCCATCGAGTAGAACGGGCGCCTGGTGCAAGTCTTTTCAATTGACGCCACTTCAGGAAAATGCGTGTCGATGGGGATGAGAAGATGATAATGAGGACAACTTAACACCCAGTGACTGAGTGGATAAAAAGATCCCATTCAGGCAGGAATCGAACCCGGGCCCCTTTACATGGCATTCCATCTTTTTTTATTATTATTATTATTATCAGATTGACTTGGTATATTTCACGAGAATTCAGACAACCATAGTCAAATCATCATTTAATATTAGCTGCAAAAAGAAAATCAACAAATTAGGTGAAACACAAATAAAACATTTCTTCTGAAGGGGAAGACCAACCCGTTACCCCACCTGTATGAATTTTGGGTGTATATATATACATGCAAAAGAGAGAGAGAAAAAAAAATTACGAAAAAATACAACAAGGGAGGGGACTCGAGCTCAGGGAAGAAACAGGAATCACAGGGGAACTTAACCAACCCCTTGACGGTTAAACACAAGAAAAAGCATATTCGCAAAAAGCGTTCGGTATTGTGGTAACCGCTGCCATTTCCAATGCGCAGTTGACAAATAATGGTGAAAAACGCGGGGATCTGGGTCATTACCGCCTTCGATGACGTAATGGACATAGTAACCCAAGAGCCAGACAATCGTGTTCGTTTTCGCCTGAGGAAAATAAGAGATGTCCGGATGTAAGAAGATGTCGTCTGGGAATGCGGTTTCAGGCCCTCTAGTAAGAAAAGCTAATTGACGGCGGACCCAGAGCCAATGATCCCGTCCGCAAGCAACTAGCCTGTGAAGTAAGGTGTCAGTTTGATGACAATCCTCACACTGATCAGTCGGACGAAGGCCAATACGAAAAAGACGATCACCAGTAGGTATCAGACGGTAAATGACCTTATACCACGTTGAAACAATCTCCATCGGCAAAATGGGAAGACTAAGATGAGACCAGACCGTTTTCCATGACGTTGACGGGGAAGCAAGTTCAACAGAAGAAGGGAAACATGCTGTACCCCAACGGATTTGTAGCATGTTGGTAGGAATATGCGTCATAGAAAGTATATCAGCACCCAGAATACCGACAAGTACAAAGTATTCACGAATGTGCCGCAATTTAGGATTAATCCGTCCAACATCAACAGGAGGGGTCAGACTGGCCGGCCGGAGGCGGGAAAGTAAACGAGAGGTGACTGAATGCGGAGCCCGCGTACAGGTTAAAACATTGCGGCGGGCAAATAAGATGGACGTCTTCACTTTGATATCTGAAAGACCCAATCCTCCAAGCTTCCGAGGCCTGGCCACAACTTCATACCGGACACGGAAGACATGGCGGCGCCACAGAAATCGACTAGACAGCTGTTTCAGTCTGCGGGCCATCATCGCGGGAAGCGGGAAGACCTGCGCAACGTAGTATATTTTACTGAAGACATAGGTCTCTAAAACCCGTGCCTTGTGAAGGAGGCTAAGGGAACGGCGGTCATGTTCAAGGATCGCCCCGTGAACACGACTCGTAACCTCACGCCAATTTAGTGCCGCCATTTTGATCGGAATACGATCCACTATGATCCCCAAGGTCTTATGGCGATCGACAACCGTCGCCCAAGGAATGACGACATGATCAAAGCCTCTCAACGGCAGGAACGTGCATTTGCGATCATTAATGCGAGCACCAGCAAGACCACAAAATGAATCCAAGGTATCCTTAAGCCGCGGTATATCCTCGGCATGTCTTACTAAAACCATGACGTCATCGGCGTATGCACGGACTGCAAAAATTTCCCCCAATATATTCCAGCCACGTAAGTGCATGGTGAGATGGCGAAGTAAGGGCTCTAAGGATAGAACAAAAAGTGACATGGATAAGGGGCTTCCCTGGGGTAACCCCCGTCTGATCGATATCCGGGGGGTAGGGTGACCGTTCACAATCACCGAGACACTGATACCGGTAAAAAGATTAGTTAAGACTTGTCGAGCATCATTATTAAAGCCGACAGCGGTGAGCACTCTCGATAAAAAATCATGGCTGACGCGATCGAACGCTTTTTGGAAATCAAGAAAAAGCAAAGCCCCTGGGACATTAGCGGCAGCCGCCACCGAGATTACATCGCGACATTCGAGAACGGAAGTCAGTATCGTGCGTCCAGGCACACAGCTTTGGTGGGCGGCAATAATGGTATCGAGCAGCTTAGAGAGACGGATATTAATTGCTCGAGCGACAAGTTTATAATCAAAGTTAAGGAGAGTAATAGGACGGAGGGAATCAATTGCAGGTCGACCTGTGGATTTCGGGAGGAGGACCATTCTGCCTTCCTGAAAAGGAGCAGGAAGTGAGACTCCCCGCATCACTTCATTTACCATTGACGTTAAGGTGTCACCAATGAGCGGCCAAAATTGAACATAGAACTCTTTAGGAATACCATCTAATCCAGGCGACTTGCGGGACTGCGATCCTGCAACAACATCATATATGTCATCCTTCTGAAAGGGACGCAGAAAGGCGTCGTTTAATTGAGGAGTGACGACGCGAGGCAGCAAGGAGGTAAAGTCGTCAAGAGAGGTTTCCGCCGGGACATGAGTATCGTACAGATCAGTAAAATAGGTGTAAACGAAGTCAGAAATGTCACGGTGAGAGGTGAACACGCGGCCGTCAGCGGTTGTGAGGGAGGCAAGGCACCCACGTTTCCGGCGCGACCGTAAACGGACTAGATGGTAGAGTGACGTCAGTTCCTCTTGTAGAAGGGAACGTGGTTGAGACCTCGTCCGCAGGCCCTCCATTTGAATGCGTTTGAGCTGCAGCAATTTGGCTTTGATGCGCTGTATATCAGTAACCCGGAGGGGAGCATGCGTAGCACTATCGTACAGTTGACGTAAGACAGAATAGTAAAATTCTTGCGTTCGTCGATCTTCTGCCACCTTCGCAGCCCCAAAACGCATGAGAGCCCTACGGATGTGTGGTTTTGCATACAGTGTCCACCATGCCACGATAGACGGGTACCGGTCCATAGTACGAGAACAACGAGTCCAAATGTCCTCCAGGACGATACCAAGGGAGGTATCTTGCAAATACGCGATATTGAGCATCCAAGGAGGACGAAACAATTTTACCGGTTGTCGCTCGTAATTAAACGTAACGGCTACAGCGCAATGATCAGTAAAACAGGCTGGTATCACATCAACAGCCAGAAGTTGCCCACACAAGGAATCGGAAAGGTAAAAGCGATCGAGGCGACTGCTAGACGTGGGAGTAAAGTAGGTATGTCGCACAAGTGTAGGATAGCGAGAAACCCACACGTCACGCAGGTGCAAGGAGCGCACAAGGTCGTCGAGTTCTTTACTGAAATTAAAATTAGAAGACTGATCTACCAGCCGTAGAACACAATTGAAGTCCCCACCTAAAATTATCTTTGTCGGGGATTTACGAAGCAGGTAAATGACTTCTTCTTTATAGAAACTCGAGCGTGCGGTAGTACAACCCGAACCAGAAGGGGCATAAAGAAGGAGTAAACTGAGATCATAAAACGTGCACCCGATCCCCCTTCCACTGTCGAGTACTTCGAAATTCATCAACGGAATGCCTTCTCTATAAAACAAGGCAGTGCCCGTAGAAAGTTCGGAAGCGACATTAAAAAACGTCGAGAACCCAGGAATGGAAAACTGGTCGAATAGGACTTTCTGTAAAAAAACAACATCTGCCCCAGACTGATAGATAAACTGTCGCAAAGCGACGAGCCGAAGCTCAGAACATATTCTGTTAATATTCAGAGTAAGAAATGTATATGCTTGCATGGAACTTCAACCTAGAAAGAAAAACAAAGATCGGTAGAGAGCCGTCAGCTGACGGAGCAGCATACAAGTAATCATACCAGAAACAAGCGCTGAACCACAGAGAGAAAAACTACGAAACAGAACCCTCATCTTCCCACTGCTTTTTCTTCGGCCGTGACGCGGCTCTCCGTGGCTGTTTACGGATTCGACTGCGGCTCCGCGGTGCCGACGCTGCAGCGTTCGGCTGCGTAGGAGCATCATGTAGACATTCCGTGTCAGATTGCGAGAGAGAGGCCTCTACATCCCACTCGTCCGCAGACATGGGTTCACGGTGGGACAGTTGGTGAATAACAACGGGATCCACTGGCTCTGGAGAATCAATCAGTTGTTTGATGGGAGGAGGCTGTGACCCAGAGGGGGCGACAGAAATTCCAGAAGGGGGATGCGAAACAGAGTCAATAGGAGATGTGTCAGAGAGCACCGGAGAAGACACGTGGCAACCAGAAGCAGGTTCCGTCACGGGCGTCTCCGAAAAGGCTGCCGCGGTAGCAGGAACAACGTCAGATAAGGTGTCAGGGAGCTTCTGCAAAGGCGTGATAGCACCTGTGGCTTCCTCATCCACGATTTCCGACTGAGAAAGAGAGTCCTTTACCGGAGGCCCATCGGAAGGGCGAGCCAATAAGGAAGATTCATCAGCCGCATCATCCTGTGTTCGCCGACGCTTGTTGTGAGAAATCAGCGCGGGAACATCGGAATTAAGGGCAGCAACATCCCTACTCAAGGACAACGGGGGAAAATCACGGCCGTTGTCGGGCAACGGATCACTGCGTCCCTCAGTAACAGTGAGCGATTCAGTCCGAGATCCTTGCGGGAGAAGATCAGCTAAAGTCAATTTTTTACGCTGTTCGTATGTAGGTTTTAATACCACCACACGCCGCGGACAATTAGTACGGAAATGACCAGTTTCATTACAATAATAACATGTTCCTTCCTGGCCACTGTACGTGATATGGACCCTATAACCACATACCTGTAGGTGAGAAGGAATAGGTTTTTTGACCACCATTTCCACCGACCGAATACCACTATATACCTGTAAGCGGTGCTGAGCAGACCAGCGTTCCTTTCGAATATGGCGTACGTCCCCATAAGGAAGCAAAACGGACTTCAGAAAAGAGTCGTCAACCTCGGGCGGAAGGTTAAATACCCGAACTTTCGTATATATCACTTCTGCATTTGCCAAGAGAACCATACTAGTGGAACCATCACGGTGCGTAAAGGGTACCTGAGAACCATGACGAGAAAGTAGCCTATCAACCTGGAGCGGGTCAAGAAACTTAACAAAAAACACATATAATTCGCTGTCGAAATATGCGGTATGCACCTGATCAGTAGTGACCTTAACTGTATCGACTAACCAGTCATGTATCTCCAAAGAACCGGGCTGGACGTGACGCGTGGATTTGTCAAAGGTAAAACTGACTGTACCTGTACGCGGAACTTTCGTGGGAACCATGGTGGACATCACGGCGAGAGACGACGCCGCGACAGGAAGGGCCGCACGAACACCAAACACCAGCCGACAACCAGCGATGCGACGCGCACGGAGACCAACACGGCACTAAACTGGCAGGAGGAAAACACGCTGCGCTACGATAGAGGCGGAACTAAGAGCACGACCTAGTCGCCCGACGCGCGAAGCGAGAATATCGAGCTTACCACTCACCTACCGAAGGTGATAAATTAAACGGTGGATGGTAGGCTACGCTTCTACTGATAGGACAATTTATTGGAGTACAATCCATGTAATGAACATGAACAATAAATAAGTCACGTAACATCCTGTGAACACACAAAAACATGAAATGGCTGTAATAAACTAATATTAACTGTCAGAATGAGATTATCACTCTGCAGCGGAGTGTGCGCTGATATGAAACTTCCTGGCAGATTAAAACTGTGTGGCATACCGAGACTCGAAATCGGGACCTTTGCCTTTCGTGCTCCACTAACTGAGCTATCCAAGCACGACTCACGCCCCGTCCTCACAGCTTTACTTTGCCAGTACCTCATCTCCTGCCTTCCAAACTTTACAGAAGCTCTCCTGCGACCTTACAGAACTAGCACTCCTGAAAGAAAGGATATTTTCATTCTGGAAACATCCCCCAGGCTGTACCTAAGCCAAGTCTCCGCAATATCCTTTTTTCAGGAGTGTTAGTTCTGCAAGGTCGTAGGAGAGCTTCTGTAAAGTTTGGAAGGCAGGAGATGAGATACTGACATAAGTAAAGCTGTGAGGACGGGGCGTGAGTCGTGCTTGTGTAGTTCAGTTAGTAGAGCACTTGCCACCGAAATGCAAAGGTCTCGAGTTTGAGTCTCGGTCCGGCACACAGTTTTAATCTGCCTGGAAGTCTAATATTAACTATCTTCTGCCTAATCTTACCACATTCTGAACATTGCGATCCGAGAATCTCTACACGAAATGCTTCCGTACTGAAAAACCAGAAGTATCTATTCCGGTCAACTGTCGTGAAACCTCAGTGGAAATACTTTTGCAGATGATCCCAGCAATTTAAATTATGTGCCTTGAAGGGAGCGGAGCCGTGTCTGTTTCACCGTCTCAGTCTACTGGCACCGTGCAGTGACAATTCTCGAAGTATCGTACGCTGCTAGGAAGGTTGCGGCCTCGCAATGCCTTCAGTGCTGACACCTAAATCCTCAGACTGCAGCCTACTGTCCAGAAACTGCTAAGTCCAAGCTCTATCAAAATAGCTTCACTGTAGACAACTAACGTAAGATGTGGAAATGCCAGCTTTGAAAAACACGGAAAACAAGCTGGTGGACGTGACTTCGTGTTAATAGCTGGTGGCGCCGGCCTGCTTCCCGAACATTCCAAGCAGCTTCTGCATTGTCTAAAAAACTGCAAGCAGTCATTGGATGCCGCCTGCCCTCGCATTCCGTTCCGGACGCATCCTCGTGAACGCTCTCCGACTCGGCGACTGCTCTCTTACAATAGCCGTGCCGCCTGTTGCATCTCCAGATGTCCCCTGTTGTGGCGTGCCGCCGCAGTAAGCGCCTTTCTGCGCCCAGCCATCGGCTGACTTCCTGCTGTCTATCCCACTCGCCCGCTTCTGGCAGCACTCCGAACGAGACCCCCATGTCCCGTTCCACCTCTGAGATTTTCCCCCTCAACGCTACGTATAAGACAGATCACCCAATGTGGAAGTGAGGTTCAACTACTAGTGCCAACTACTAGGTTTACCTTTCCATGTCAGTCATATTCTGTACTCTGTATTCATAATAAAACGGGCCTGCTCCTATCAGATAATATATAAACTCAATCTAATTCCATGTCATAGAGTGCATTGTGTGGTGCGAATTGTTACCACCTTACACACAGAAGTAACTTAAAAACACAAAGAAAACAAGCCGGCGTCTTACCCCAAGGGAAATTATACGGCATGTTCCCCAAAAATAATTTCATCACCTCACCCTTAAGTGTTGGACAAGACGCCGGTCAGTTTATCAACGTACAGGATGTGGCTCAAATGGTTCAAATGGCTCTGAGCACTATGGGACTCAACTGCTGTGGTCATTAGTCCCCTAGAACTTAGAACTACTTAAACCTAACTAACCTAAGGACATCACACACATCCATGCCCGAGGCAGGATTTGAACCTAGCGGTCGCACAGCTCCGGACTGCGTGCCTAGAACCGCGAGACCACCGCGGCCGGCAAGGATGTGGCCTAGCAGATATTACACTCCTGGAAATGGAAAAAAGAACACATTGACACCGGTGTGTCAGACCCACCATACTTGCTCCGGACACTGCGAGAGGGCTGTGCAAGCTATGATCACACGCACGGCACAGCGGACACACCAGGAACCGCGGTGTTGGCCGTCGAATGGCGCTAGCTGCGCAGCATTTGTGCACCGCCGCCGTCAGTGTCAGCCAGTTTGCCGTGGCATACGGGGCTCCATCGCAGTCTTTAACACTGGTAGCATGCCGCGACAGCGTGGACGTGAACCGTATGTGCAGTTGACGGACTTTGAGCGAAGGCGTGTAGTGGGCATGCGGGAGGCCGGGTGGACGTACCGCCGAATTGCTCAACACGTGGGGCGTGAGCTCTCCACAGTACATCGATGTTGTCGCCAGTGGTCGGCGGAAGGTGCACGTGCCCATCGACCTGGGACCGGACCGCAGCGACGCACGGATGCACGCCAAGACCGTAGGATCCTACGCAGTGCCGTAGGGGACCGCACCGCCACTTCCCAGCAAATTAGGGACACTGTTGCTCCTGGAGTATCGGCGAGGACCATTCGCAACCGTCTCCATGAAGCTGGGCTACGGTCCCGCACACCGTTAGGCCGTCTTCCGCTCACGCCCCAACATCGTGCAGCCCGCCTCCAGTGGTGTCGCGACAGGCGTGAATGGAGGGACGAATGGAGACGTGTCGTCTTCAGCGATGAGAGTCGCTTCTGCCTTGGTGCCAATGATGGTCGTATGCGTGTTTGGCGCCGTGCAGGTGAGCGCCACAATCAGGACTGCATACGACCAAGGCACACAGGGCCAACACCCGGCATCATGGTGTGGGGAGCGATCTCCTACACTGGCCGTACACCTCTGGTGATCGTCGAGGGGACACTGAATAGTGCACGGTGCATCCAAACCGTCATCGAACCCATCGTTCTACCATTCCTAGACCGGCAAGGGAACTTGCTGTTCCAACAGGACAATGCACGTCCGGATGTATCCCGTGCCACCCAACGTGCTGTAGAAGGTGTAAGTCAACTACCCTGGCCAGCAAGATCTCCGGATCTGTCCCCCATTGAGCATGTTTGGGACTGGATGAAGCGTCGTCTCACGCGGTCTGCACGTCCAGCACGAACGCTGGTCCAACTGAGGCGCCAGGTGGAAATGGCTTGGCAAGCCGTTCCATAGGACTTCATCCAGCATCTCTACGATCGTCTCCATGGGAGAATGGCAGCCTGCATTGCTGCGAAAGGTGGATATACACTGTACTAGTGCCGACATTGTGCATGCTGTGTTGCCTGTGTCTATGTGCCTGTGGTTCTGTCAGTGTGATCATGTGATGTATCTGACCCCAGGAATGTGTCAATAAAGTTTCCCCTTCCTGGGACAATGAATTCAAGGTGTTCTTATTTCAATTTCCAGGAGTGTATATGGTTGTCAGAAGGGGGGCGACACAATACTACCTAAAATGATCCGATTTTTTTGTACTTTCTTGTTTATATGCGACTTATAGAGAGGGGTCCAAAAAATGTATCGTCTGTTTAGAAGTCCACAACATCCAAACTAATTCAGGGAGTTGTCTCATTTTTGGTGAAAGTGTAGCTTAAAGTCCAACTTAAAGACATCACTGTAGGTGTTCGAAATGGTCACCATTAACGTCCACACACAAACGATGCCGCCGAACTGCAGCACGAACTACTGACTGCCACGTGTTCAGTTGGATATTTGCACGTGAATGTACCATGGATTCTCGAAGTTCATCCCATGTGCGTGGCTTTTGGCGATAAACAACGTCCTTCAGTGTCCCCCACTGGTAAAAGTCCAGGGGGAACGTGGTGAATACTCCACAGCACCTCTACGGCCTATCCATCTTCCTGATAGATTTTCGTCGAGATACGCCCTAACACTATTTTGATAGTGGGCTGGGGCACCATCTTGTTGAAAGTAAACTCTTCCGTCTCCATACAAGTCTCGGATGGCAGGTGAAATGGATGTCTGGAGCTTCTGAAGGTACACTCACTGGTAACTGTGCCGTCAAAGAAGAATCGCCCAATCAAGCCCCGGTAAGACAACCCATACCACACATTTACTCCTGGCAAATTCACGGCTTTGTCTACATGGACATTTGGATTTTTGGCGGCCCAGTAGAGGCAATTGTGGCGATTTACTGTACCATGGAGTTTGAACTGTGCCTCATCAGACCACACAATAATCTCTGCAAATTCTTCATCGTTGCGCACCATGTCAGTAAAGCACTCGCAGTACTCCATTCTACGATCTGGGTCGTCCTCGTTCATTGCGTGTAGCAATCATGGGATGTAGCACTTCCACTTTGCTGTCTTCATAATTGTACTCACTCCAGTTTCACGGGCATCCTGTCTCACAGCCTTCTGTGGTGAGCGAGTGAATTGTTGTAACACACGACGGGAGTTATCTGGACTTGTTACTGTTACAGGTCATCCAGATCGTTGTTTGTGTACATCTTTAACACAGCCTTCGGCTTCAAATTTCTCTCGAATGCGGCGAATCGTTAAACATGTCGATGGCTCTGTTTTATACTCGTTTCGTCATTGCCGTTGAAAACCATTAATATTTTCGTACTTAAAATACCACTTCATAACTGACTTCCTTTCATCGAATGTAAGCCTTGCGCCAGCCATGTTTACTCGAGTAACTAGGTGCAACTAAGAACAAAACACTAGCTACCTGGCGACTGTCATCTAACAAAACAAAATAACGGAATACAACGCTTGTGTGGCGATTGCCGGAACTACAAACTAGTACACTACCAAAGATGAGACAACTCCGACAATTAATTTGCCTTTTATGGACTTTTAAAACAGTGGATACATTTCTTTGGGCCCCTCTGTGTAAGTAAGAAAAACAGACACACGTAAACTTATTACACACTTACCTGGTATGCTGAGACGAAATAACAACAAAAATCCAAAACTAAAATCATTTTAAAAGTACCACGAACTGAACAAAAGTCTCAATCTTGAAGCCTCTCTCCCACCACTGGCCAGCACCCTTCTGCCGCGCCTGCACATAATAGAACCACGTGACGTCGCATCTTGTTCAGCACGGCATCTCACCTCGATTTACCCTAGAGTGAGCAGTTACTAGTTCTTCAATAATAATTTTAAAAAAGTTTTCATAATCCATGAATCCACCGTCCATGAATACTTATGTTGTATATTATATTTTCTCGAAACGAACATGGAAACTTTGTCATTAAACAGCCAAACATGAAATTATGAAATACAAAACAAAACTATGTAAAAATGTACTTAGAAGGATCAGTAACAGAAAATAGCACTATGAACACTTAAAACAATTATTAGTGCATTGCTGGAGAAAAAGGACACCAAAGAAAGAATTTTAAAATCATAATGTCATACTGTTAAGAAACAAATATTTGGCATCGGTCCGGTCACAATAAAAGCTTCACATTATCTCAAATGCTAAAACGTTTGATACTTTTAACACTTCTTTGATACCTTAAAATTCTACAGCTTGTGTAACTTGTGCTATTGTGTTTAAAGTGCCAGCTCGGTTTATTTAACTGTGTGTCCCGCGATCTAATATAGAATTTTCCAATCGACGCCATTTGGGCTGCCTGGGAGTAAAGTGTCTTTAAATGAAAATGTCCTATCGTGTAGTGGCGAGCCTGTGTTCTTGCTTGTGGAAGAAGGGACTGGGTGAAACCCGGTGCTGTCAGATAGCTTACTCATCTCTAATAGCATCAAGAAAGCAGCAGATCACCAATAACAGTGCCACTCCACATCACACTACAGAGAGATTTGGAATTTTACCCAGGGCTTTGGCGTGTAGTTTACGATCAAGAACTATACACGTACACCTATCTCCCTCTTGCCGGTCAACTACTGGCTATGAAAATTTTTAATCATACTGATTCGAAGGGGATACCTCTGAGTCTAGTGCCACCACAGAAACGTGTACTAGACCTCAGCTCTGGAGACGAGAAGAATTGCCAGTAATACATCACTGGCTTGAAGCTTACTGTTTTCCTAAAGATGCACAGTGGTTCCGAACTACGCCGACAAAATTTTGGAGGTTGTTCAGCGATATTTTCTGAGTGATTTGGTATGAGGGGCACATCCTCACCAGTGGCTCATTGCACAGTGCTATTCGCGAAAACTAACTTGACACTCGGCGCGGTGGCTGATGGGAGCGACCGTAAAGGCATTTCGCATTTACAGTCACTCCCATCATCTTTTCTATATGTCTCTCGAAATATATACTTAAGGCTGAGACTCTAGTGCCTTTTAGCTAAAGTATTAGAGGATTTAAAGAACGTTACTCAGCCCTATCACTATTATATACATGTGTTGTCAATATTCCTCAAAGCCAAATTTGGGCACATGGTTGGTTACGCTGTGGTTGTTTATCCTCATCCACTTCTTTATGATACTAGTATTGCTCACATTCTAGGCTTCTAATTAAGCACAGTAACGAAACTTTATTTACATATGAAGTTTTCCTTTAAATATAGTCGATATTTGAAAGTAATTGTTCACTACTATAAATTAGATAGATATGAATGCTGAGTGACATTCCAACCCATTTCTGAACACTGTATTTTAGCTTGTTTTAATTTTAATGTTAATGTTCTTTTGGCAGTCTGCCTTCGCTTCGTTAGTTTAAAGTAGCGTACCTATACAGATGTACTTTACAGTTATGATACTTTCAACTAACGAAGCGAAACCAGACTGCCAAAAGAATGTGTCTGCAAACTCCGAAAAGTCTTTTTACATGTCAGGAAAATGTTCTCCCATATAACAGTTTCACAAGTAAAAAGTACAAACGAAGGGTCACCATTAGAATTTGAACCCGAGATTCTTGCTACGACGACCTAAAGCACGACCAGCTCACTCACGGAAGCCATAAGCATCATACTCTTACAAGAAACGCTTTCCCTGTTCTCTGGTAGTTCTGGTGTTATTTTTAGTTAACGTTTATGCCCGTTCTGCTGGACGACGGCACATAGTACGAACTAAATTGGAATTTTGGTTGATACTCTTTCGACATACAATGTTTGACACAGATCTGAGTGTCTGGAGGTTCGGATGTGAGACCCAGTGACCGATCAATTCTTTTCATTCGTTACGGAGATTTTATACGTAAGAAACATGGTAGATTGGCCGGTCAACTACCTTCGAACAATGACGACAGCAGTCGCTTTAATGGCTGGATTAATATCATGCCTCTCGACATTACGTCTCTTGAAAGTAATCATTAATTTCATTGATCTACATTTTTTCCTTAGGTTTGCCGTCTTTGAACGTTTCTCTCACTTGTCACAGAATTGCATAATAATCAGTATTTTCATTTGCCGTGACTTACTGGGAAAAGTTTTCGTAATAATAATATCCCAGACCTTTCTCTTGTACTATAAATTATAGAAGGAAAAGTTTCAGGTTCCACTAACGATATCTCTGCTGAAAATCAGATGAACATTTGACTTATGACGGGCGCGAGCTAAGCTTTTCGTTTAGATGCGTGGGCTAAAATACATCCGAAGTTTCTGTCTCAATTCGTGGAGCATAAACAGTTTTCTAAAATCATACGAATCTTATTGAAGCACACTGTAGAATATATCTAAAACAGATTTTAAGAAATGGCTATATTTAATGTGGCTTCGCACAGTGCAGTATTTGTTCCGAAATTCTGTCCAGAATTATTTTTCGCAGTTTTAAATTTTTAAAGCACTCTCGTTCACTTTTAACTAAATTGTGAGTGTACATACTCCTAAATTACTAAAAGTGCCAACCTTAGAGAGGAGCCACGAATTACTTGGTACGCATTCGTTAGTTTGTCTAAGTTTGTACCACACTACTTTCCACAGTTTCGGGCATTTTGGCACGAAACCTTCCACGTACACGCATAAGATAACTTGAATTTGCAGTGTAAATTAGATGGTGGTAAGATGACGGGAGTGTTGCACTTACGGCAGCCAAATGCCTCGCCATGTACATTATTGTTCCATAAATACGTAGATGGTTTGCTATAATTTCTAACAGTAATTATTTTAAAAATATTCTCTCAAACTAAATCAGTAATACTAGCTATATTTACAATAGTACTTCATGCACTTTGTTATAAGTAGATACATGTACTGAAGTGTATATGTCAGTATGTGTAGTCTAGGTTGGTGTGGCTGCCATTCATTTGTTTGATGATCTCAATCACTATAGGCGATTGATCCAGGTTTCTGACCAACTTTTTTCAATTTCAGTTCATGATTTTGTTTATTCATAAGATCATGATATTTTGGAAGAAACATATGAAGTATACCTGTAACTATTTACTTAAGAGTATGCCCGTATGCTTAAAGTAGGTATTATAAATTTTTAATGTACGATTTTGCGTAACAATCTTGGTTTGTAGATTCATTAATATGGATATGAACATGTGAGTATCACTAAACGTGAATAAATAAATTTTTTGCGTTCACATTGAGTCAGACAGATTACATAATATTTAGTTCAGAGGACGTTTGTAATCGAAGTACATGTGATAAATAAAAAATAATATGTAATTTTAAAAATCTCCTGTTTACATATGGGAATTTTGGGGAATTTTCTATTTTTCCAGTTGGCTCTTAGTACCGTGCCAACCACAACTATACTTTAGAATAGGTCTGACAAGCCCCGACATGCATTCAAAACTGCTAAAGGAAACAACAGACGACATAATACTGTGTAGTAAAACTTTTTAATGTCGAATTATTGTCATAAATTTAAGTAATTACATCAGCCTATATTTAAATTCAAACTTTTACAATCCTTTAATGTCTAGATCTGCTCCAGTTTAAAACAATCACTTAACGAAACCAGAAAAAATTAGAATCAAGCTAATACCTCAATCAAGGAAAACGTCCTCCGGCAGAAAAATATCTTCTTCAAATGCTCCTAAGGGCTAACGAACATGTCTTAGGCCCCTGAAAATTGAGTTACGACCCACCAGTTGGTCAATTAGTGCAAAGTATACTTGCTTCAGTCGTTGGACAAACGGTAATTTTTTACATTTTGGGGAGGATTCCAGTACAAATACTCCACTTTGTATCGGTGGCCTGTGCAGCATTCTGAAACCGTTCACATTGTCTCACTAATGTATCTGCTACCACATTTTGCTACTCGAAAGACAGGAGGCAGAGATATAGAACGAAATTTCGCGACGACAATCTCCATGTTTTCATTCTACATTAATATCTCGCTCGCTATAGCCGTTGTTCCGGTGCAATTTCTTTAGACATCTGATGTCGCAATTCAAGTGGCCCTTAACGGAAATACTTAAACTGATGGTTCCTTTGCAGGGACACGGCCGGTTTCCTTCGTCCTCCTTCCGTCATCCGAGCTCGTGCTGCGTCCCTAATGACCTCGTTGCCGACGGGACGTAATGACCTCGTTGTCGACGACAGGTTAAGCTCTGATACTCCTTCCTTTAGAAACACGTTTACCTCTCAGTATCGTCGTGTTTAAAACTGCCCTTTCTCGTATGGATGATGGAAGTCTTGCACACTGAGATATAAGCTTCTGGTAAACAGAATGACCGAGCTGCAAATCTAATTTTAGTTGAAGCAAAACTTGCAAACATGGTATTTTGCCTTCTACATCTACATCTACATCCATACTCTGCAAGCCACCTGACGGTGTGTGGCGGAGAGTACCTTGAGTACCTCTATCGGTTCACCCTTCTATTCCAGTCTCGTATTGTTCGTGGAAAGAAGGATTGTCGGTATGCCTCTGTGTGGGCTCTAATCTCTCTTATTTTACCCTCATGGTCTCTTCGTGAGATATACGTAGGAGGAGGCAATATACTGCTTGACTCCTCGGTGATGGTATGTTCTCGAAACTTCAACAACAAAAGCCCATACCGAGCTACTGAGCGTCTCTCCTGCAGAGTCTTCCACTGGAGTTTATCTATCATATCCGTAACTCTTTCGCGATTACTAAATGATCCTGTAACGAAGCGCGCTGCTCTCCGTTGGATCTTCTCTATCTCTTCTATCAACCCTATCTGGTACGGATCCCACACTGCTGAGCGGTATTCAAGCAGTGAGCGAACAAGCGTAGTGTAATCTACTTCCTTTGTTTTGGGATTGCATTTCCTTAGGCTTCTTCCAATGAATCTCAGTCTGGCATCTGCTTTACCAACGATTAACTTTATATGATCATTCAATTTTAAAACACTCCTAATGTGTACTCCCAGATAATTTATGAAATTAACTGCTTCCAGTTGCTGACCTGCTATATTGTACTCGAAATATTTTCCAAATTATCCTTCAGGTGCTCAGCCACATCAGCTGCTGAGCCAGGGGGCCTATAGAGACATCCAATTACCATGTCTGAAACTGCTTTAACCGTGACCTTCACCCAAATTATTTCACATTTCGGATCTCCGTCAATTTCCTTCTTATCGCTATAAACACGCCTCCCCATTCACTGTCCAGCCTGTCTCTGTGGTATACATTCCAATATGAGCTTAGAATTTCATTACTGTTTACATCTGGTTTCAGCCAACTTTCTGTCCCTAGTACTATGTGGGCATTGTGACCGTTTATTAATGAGAGCAGCTCTGGGACCTTCCTATAGACGCTCCTGCAGTTTACTATTAGCACATTAATATTCAGGGGGACCCTACATTTCTCCACCCGATAGTGGAGGTCGAGAAATTGGCACCCCAGCTCTCCGCAGAATCGTCTGAGCCTCTGGTTTAAGCCTTCCACTCGGCTCCAAACCAGAGGACCGCGATAGGTTCTGGGAACGATGCTACAAATAGTTAGCTCTGATTCCACCCCGCGAGTGAGGCTTTCCGCGTTCACCAATTCTGAACCCAGACGGCAGGAGCCATTGGTGCCGACATGAGCAGCAATTTTCTCTTTCATCTCAGCGGTGAAACTAATATTATTGCATTTATGTGATCAGTGAAGAGGACAACAGGTCAGATTCTGTGTTCTTCGAAATGGTCCTTAAAGAAATTAGCAATTGCCGGAGACAAACTAGTATCCATGGCTATTCCGACAATCTTTTCATAAAATTTATCACTATATCCTAGCTAGATGGTTGTGAAAGTATAGTGAAACACTTTGATGGTCTCGGAAGGTAAATGCTAAACTATGGTAACAACTTTAGAAACCTTCCACAGCAACTTTTATGAAAAAAGACACCATATCCATGCTGTTCTTGTTGTTGTTGTTGTTGTTGTTGTGGTCTTCAGTCCAGAGACTGGTTTGATGCAGCTCTCCATGCTACTCTATCCTGTGCAGGCTTCTTCATCACCCAGTACCTAGTGCAACCTACATCCTTCTGAATCTGCTTAGTTTACTCATCTCTTGGTCTCCTTCTACGGTTTTTACGCTCCACGCTAAATTGGTGATCCCTTGATGCCTCAGAACATGTCCTACCAACCGATACCTTCTTCTAGTCAAGTTGTGCCACAAATTTCTATTCTCCCTAATTCTATTCAATACCTCCTCATTAGTTACGTGATCAACGCATCTAATCTTCAGCGTTCTTCTCTAGAGTCTATTCTCTTCTTGTCCAAACTATTTATCGTCCACGTTTCACTTCCATTCATGGCTACGCTCCATACAAATACTTTCTGAAACGACTTCCTGACACTTAAATCTGTACTCGTTGTTAACAAATTTCTCTTCTTCAGAAACGCTTTCCTTCACATTGCCAATCTACATTTTATATCCTCTCTACTTCGACTATCATCAGTTATTTTGCTCCCCAAGTAGCAAAACTGATTTACTATTTTAAGCGTCTCATTTCCTAATCTAATACCCTCAGCATCACCCGATTTAATTCGACTACATTCCATTATCCTCGTTTTGCTTTTGTTGATGTTCATCTTATATCCTCCTTTCAAGACACGATCCATTCCGTTCAGCTGCTCTTCCAGGGCCGGCCGGAGTGGCTGTGCGGTTCTAGGCGCTATAGTGTGGAACGTAGCGACCGCTGCGTCGCAGGTTCGAATCCTGCCTTGGGCATGGATGTGTCTGATGTCCTTAGGTTAGTTGGGTTTAATTAGTATTAAGTTCTAGGCGACTGATGACCTCAGAAGTTAAGTCGCATAGTGCTCAGAGCCATTTGAACCATTTTTTTGCTCTTCCAGGTCCTTTGCTGTCTCTGACAGAATCCGGAACCTCAAAGCTTTTATTTCTTCTCCATAGAACCATATTCATACTGACCACAATTTCATCTGGAGAGTTCTGTTGTTTAATTATGTCCACGAACATTTGACAATTTTTGATATAATATTCACATATAAAAACTGTTGGCTTTAGTAACTTGGTTACACATGTGTCTTCCGTGGCAGCATGTCTGACTAATATCTTTTCGGTTTAAAACATGCGTCATTTCGAATAAAGCACTCGAGCTTTAGAGGGCTATCTTTGACTTCGCCGTCAGGAATAAAAGCAGTTGACTGCCACGGTTTCCTGATTATATGGTCACGACTGCAGCATCTGGCACCAATCAGAGAGGGCAGAAACGACGCATGCGCAGAAAGGCTCACATCAGCTCCGGTCAGCCGCGTACGAGGCCCACGAGAGAGACGCGCCGTGGCGCATACGTCACAGCACGTGACGCTAGAGGTCTTGCGAGTGCCAGCAGCCGTCTCGCCGTCTCCCGTAACTGATGCAGACGAGTTTAATACACTACTGGCCATTAAAATTGCTACACACCGAAGATGACGTGCTACAGACGCGAAATTTAACTGACAAGAATAAGATGCTGTGATATGCAAATGATTAGCTTTTCAGAGCATTCAAACAAGATTGGCTATGGTGGCGACACCTACAACGTGCTGACATGAGGAAAGTTCCCAACCGATATCTCGTACATAAACAGCAGTTGACCGGCGTTGCCTGGTGAAACGTTGTTGTGATGCTTCGTGTAAGGAGGACAAATGCCTACTATCACGTTTCCGACTATGATAAAGGTCGGATTGTAGCTTATCGCGACTGCGGTTTACCGTACCGTGACATTGCTTTTTGCGTTGGTCGAGATCCAATCACTGTTAGCAGAATATGGATTCGGTGGGTTCAGGAGGGTAATACGGAACGCCGTGCTGGATCCCAACGGCCTCGTATCACTAGCAGACGAGATGACAGGCATCTTATCCGCATGGATAATTCAAAGAAGAACAGAGATAACGCAAAAAACCTGAACTCCGTGATTTTATAAAATATCAATATTTTACAAGGAGTTTCATACACAATTCTTTTAAAAGATTTTCAAATTATTATTCAAAATAAATTATAGACTGTTACTGATAAATTCAAATATGATTCCAATTTCTAATTTAATATGATGTATGAAAACATAATAAAGTTTTCTGAAAAATAAATGTTATGTAAATTTCATGTTTCTTTTATATCTAAAAACAAAGATGGTGTACTTACCGAACGAAAGCGTTGGTATGTTGATAGGCACACAAAAACACAAACACACACACAACATTCAAGCTTTCGCAACTCACGGTTTCTTCATCAGGAAAGAGGGAAGGAGAGGCAAAGTCGAAAGGATGTGGGTTTTAAGGGAGAGGGTAAGGAGTCATTCCAATCCCGGGAGCGGAGAGACTTACCTTAGGGGGAAAAAGGACAGGTATACACTCGCACACACACACACACACACACACACACACACACACACACACACACACACACACACATCCATCCGCACATATACAGACACAAGCAGACATATGTAAAGGCAAAGTCTTTCTTTCAGCGATTAGGCTATTGCTTGTGCCGAACTAACAAAGAAAATCATGCCCATGTTTTGTGAGATCTTCTAATATCTCTTTTCCCATGCAGCTTGTATTTCATGATCTTCCGGGTAATTCTATGACCTCGCATTATCATGAGGTATTGGCTCCAATTTTTAAGATACTTTTTTAATTTTTTTACTCATCTTGAAAATCTTTAATAATTTTCTAGTATCTTCTTTTCTAATCGTGTCTCTTCTTATGCAACCGTTCGTCCCCGTTAGGGACTTCATCTCTGCTGTGGTAACCCTGCTTTCGCTTCCATAGGGTAATACAGGTGCAGCTATCACTTAATAGAATTTCATCTCCTTTCGTACTTTATGGTCCAATGTTCTGCTAATGGTACCACA
Source organism: Schistocerca gregaria (assembly GCF_023897955.1). Classification (NCBI taxonomy): domain Eukaryota; kingdom Metazoa; phylum Arthropoda; class Insecta; order Orthoptera; family Acrididae; genus Schistocerca; species Schistocerca gregaria. The sequence continues at coordinate 476,881,921 of NC_064926.1, forward strand.
GACAACTTGGAATTTGTGTACTTTATTTTCAATATCAGAGACAAAATCTAAACGTATAACACAGCATAAGTAACAGATTTTAGAGGCTTTTTCTAAAAGTGAATTATCTCAAAAAGGGTTCAAATGGCTCCAAGCACTATGGGACTTAACATCTGAGGTCATCAGTCCCCTAGACTTAGAACTACTTAAACCTAACTAACCTAAGGACATCACACACATCCATGCCCGAGGCAGAATTCTCACCTGCGACCATAGCAGCAGCGCGGTTCCGGACTAAAGCGCCTAGAACCGCTCGGCCACAACGGCCGGCTCTGAATTATCTAAATAATTTTTGATATTACTGGAAACTTTCGTTGGAATGCCATTACTTTCGTTATATTGCTAGAAACTTTTAAATTATATTCCTTGCTAATTTCATTCAGCTAGTATATTGATCTTTGGAGATCATCTTCATTCTTTTGAATAATTAACGATATCATCTGTAAACAGAAGCATACGCCTTGGTTAATGATTATTTCTTCTAATTTATTCCATCCTGTGTTTATTACAATGCGTGTATTTTTACATAGACTTTTCACTACATCTATCAGGTGATAATGGTTAACCACATTCAGACGTAATCTTACGCAAGCTGTCACAGCTCACACGGTCGAAAACTTTCTAGATCAAATCGTCTGTAATTTTCTAGTTTGTTTTTGACCACAAACACTTTGTGCGCGCACGAACTATCTGACCTATATCTGTCTTGTTCCTCTGAAATAATTATTATTAATGCGGTTATTGACCAAATCTGAGTAAAGTTTGTAGACAAGTGTTTAGAAAACTGAGACCACGACAATTTTTACAGTCTCTGTGTTCCCCTTTCTTGACGAGAGAGATTCGTTCCGCTGTAAACAAAGGGTCTTGGATTTTGCAGTTCCTCGAACTTTCGTTTACTAACTGTAAAAGTGACATTTAGTAACAAGCCTCCTCGTTCATACTCAACGAAATTGACTCGACGGGCTGTAGGGACGGAGACCGCTGCGGCCAGTGTGACGACTCGTCGCTCTTCTGCCGCCGATCCGCAGAGCGTTTCGGCAGGCGCGAGGGGTCGCGTCATCAGGACGTGATTTACGAGCCTGCGGCGGCCGCTCGTCCGCCGCTTCCGAATGAGGCGAGGCGCGCCGTCGCACATGCCGATAGCCGGCCAGCACACTTTGTGGGCTCGCCTCTGACGAAACGACAGCCAGCCGTGAAATCTGCGGCAGCCGGCGGCTCAGCTGGCCTGCCGACCGTTCCAGCAGTTACCATGTCACTGCGCTCGATACCAGCATACTTCAGAACAATAACGTTAGTGTCACTGCCTCACAGGCAGAACTCTACAAACTGTACAGGAATTAGCGTTATTTGCACAATAGCTCTATTCTACGGTAAGTACCTCGATTAAGGATAATTGCAGAACGTGCTGCCACACAACGTGGCACTACACAAAACTGGCACTAACAGCATAGGCACATAGGAAACGCACACGACACAGATCTGTAAGTCCTGGGTACTGGTGATAAGTTGAGAAAACCGTCCCGAAACACATGTGCTGCAAAACGCCACTGTTTCCTGGGCGCGTACCCCGACATCAATATGGGATATTATCACCACGCACACGTACACAGGCCGCACAACGGGTTGGTATACTCTGGATCAGGTGGTCGAGCAACTGCTAGGGTATACCCTCCCATTCTTGCAGCAGTGCCTGTCGGAGCTCCTGAAGTGTCGTAGGGGTTTGAAGACGTGCAGCGATACGTCGACCGAGAGCATCCCAGACGTGCTCGATGCGGTTTAGGTCTGGAAAACAGGCAGGCCACTACATTCGCCTGATATCTTCTGTTTCCAGCTACTCCTCCACGATGGCACCTCGGTGGGGCCGTTTATCATCCACCAGGAGGAAGGTGTGACCCACTCCACGCCTGGAAAGGCAGATATACTGGTGCAAAATTACACCCCAATAAGCCTGATCTGTTACGGTTCCTCTGTTGAAGACATGCAGGGGTGTACATGCACCAATCATAATCCCAGCCCACGCCATCAAACTACGACCTCCACACAGGTCCCTTTCGAGGACATTAAGGCGTTGCTATCTGGTTCCTGGTTCATGCCAGATGAAAACCCGGCAAGAATCACTGTTCAGACTATACTTGGATTCGCCCGTGAACATAACCTGGGACCACTGTTCCAATGACCATGTACTGTGTCCTTGACACCAGGCTTTACGGGCTCTCCTGCGGCCTGGGGTCAGTGGAATGCACCTTGCAGGTCTCTGGGCGAATAAACCATATCTGTTCAGTCGTCTGTAGACTGTGTGTCTGGAGACAATTGTTCCAGTGGCTGCAGTAAGGTCCGGAGCAAGGCTACCTGCAGTACTCCGTGGCTGTCTGGGGGGAACTGATGGTGAGATATCGGTCTTCCTGTGTTGTTGTACACTGTGGATGTCTTGTACTGTACGCCTGGACACGCTTCTTGTCCTGCTAGAATCGTTACCATAATCTTGAGATCACACTTTGTGGCACACGGAGGGCCCGTGATTTGACCTTCTTTGTTTGACCATCCTCCACTCGCCCTAGTATTCTACCCCTCATAACGTCATCAATATGTGTTCTTTGAGCCATTTTCAACACACAGTCACCATAAGCACGTCTGAAAACGTCTGCACACTTACCCGCTGCACCGTACTCTGACATGCACCAACACACCTCTGCGTATGTAGACTGTTGTCAGCGATACCGTGCGACGACCGCAGGTCAAATGCACAGCATCGTCATACCCCGTGATTTAAACCCGCAAACTGCCCACCAGAGCGTTGTTTCACCATGTATCAGCATTATCCTTAATTTGTGAGCATGAGTGTATATCTACAGGGTGTTCGGAAGTTCCCTTTGCAAAGTACAGGACTGGTAGAGGGGAGTGAGTACATAATATTTTAAATTGGGACCCCTGTCCGTGAAAGCCACCCAACAACGATACAGAGCTTTTTATGTTTAGAAGAAAAAAATTAAGAGCGTGCTTGTGTTTCGTAGAGTTGTAGTGCGACCTCCAGAATGTGACCAGATGAGAGGAAACGCAGATGCCAACCAAAAACGCTAAGAACAGTAAGGAATCAATTATTTGCATAAAAAACAATACGTGAACTCCAGAATGAGATTTTCACTCTGCAGCGGAGTGTGTGCTGATATGAAACTTCCTGGCAGATTAAAACTGTGTGCCCGACCGAGACTCGAACTCGGGACCTTTTGCCTTTCGTGAGCAAGTGCTCTACCAGCTGAGCTACCGAAACACAACTCACTGCCGGTACTCACAGCTTTACTTCTGCCAGTATCCGTCTCCTACCTTCCAAACTTTACAGAAGCTCTCCTGCGACACTTGCAGAGCTAGCACTCCTGAAAGAAAGGATATTGCGGAGACATGGCTTAGCCACAGCCTGGGGGATGTTTCCAGAATGAGATTTTCACTCTGCAGCGGAGTGTGCGCTGATATGAAACTTCCTGGCAATATACTGCTTGACTCCTCGGTGAAGGTATGTTCTCGAAACTTCAACAAAAGCCCGTACGAAGCTACTGAGCGTCTCTCTTGCGGAGTCTTCCACTGGAGTTTATCTATCATCTCCGTAACGCTTTCGCGATTACTAAATGATCCTGATAGTCAACCGGAAAGTTAAAAATATCTTGCTTCACTTTAAGTTTGAAATTTTGTGGAAGCGAGCGGTTCTAGGCGCTTCAGTCTGGAACCACGCGACCGCTACGGTCGCAGGTTCGAATCCTGCCTCGGGCATGGATGTGTGTGATGTCCTTATGTTTAAGTAATTCTAAGTTCTAGGGGACTGGTGACCTCAGATTTTACGTGCCATAGTGCTCAGAGCCATTTGAACTTTTTTTTTTTTGCGAGCTTAAACATCTCCGACGCGATTGCAAAATGAATATACGAGGGCTGAAGCTTTAATAGTGGCAACTATTTATTGTATAACCCGTTGCCAGCCAAGTCGTAGGATATTCGTAGCAGTGCCAGTTGTGTTGACAGTTCGAGCTGCGCGGTCTATTGGCCAGCGAATTTGAAGCAGTTCTGAAGCGAATGCCGTGAAGTTTTGCCTTCAGTTTACAAATCGATTTGAACTTCCGAGGGCATAAGTCGGGGGAGTGCAGTAGGTGGCATAGCACTTAGGAGCCCCATCAGTGAAACAAATCACTGTATGTGCTTGAGCGTTGTCCTGCAAAATGGTCAGGTCATGCAGAAAGTGTCATCACTTCTGTCTCTAAGGTGGTCGTAGGTTGTGTTCCAAAAGTGAACAGAATAGAGACAGAAGTGATGACACTTTCTGTTGGACCTGACCATTATTTTGTAGGACAATGCTGAAGCACGTACAGTGCAAGCTCTTACCGGTTATTGCGCTTGAATCTATGGCCGGAGTCTTTAATGTGTTTCCACCTCCTTTTCCAATCCTCAAATGTAACGAAAATTAGAGCATAAATTTTACATTTTAAAATTCATAAATTAATCACAATTTCTTACGGATGCCATGTACATTTACAAAACACACGTTGTCTATATGAATAATAATAACAAATTCTTTTTTTCCCTTTTTTCTGATACATGGCTACAGGAAAAACTTTTAAATGTCTCATACGCTGATTGCATATAGACGGCTATATCTCCCGGATCGTTAGGAAAATTTTGAAGGTACTGAGAAAAAAACTGATGGCAATAGCCTTGCCCTCGCCAAATGAAAACGTTTTTAAGCATGTTGAATAATATTTCTGGCATGGGTAGTGTCGGCAAACATGTGCGCGTAAAAGCACCAAAAATAGCGGATCCCTTTTTTTGCTTCAATTACAAAAAATACTTTTCAATTGTTATGCTTTCAACAGTGGACGCCATTACAAATTCCTTTGCTTTGTAAACACAAACCGCCTTTCGTTGTTGCGCTGTATGTTATTTCTCTCAAACGCATTTCGCCTCTTTCACCTTATGGCATCGTCAGTGGGATCTAGAATGATACATTTTTGTTTTGATATGTGTTATTTGTAGATTACACAACAGTTCATATCTCTTTTTTATGTAAGTAAGTAATTACTTACAGTTCTTTGCGTTCTTGATCGGCATCTGCGTTTCCTCTCATCTGGTTACATACTGGAGGTCGCACTACAACTGTATTACCGAAACATAAGCACGTTTTTATGTTCAGAATTTTTTTCTTCTAAACCAAAAAACGCTCAGTATCGTTGTTGGGTGACGTTCACGGACATGGGTTCCTATTGAAAATATTATGTACTCACTCCGCTCTACAAGTCCTATATTGTGTAATAAAAAGTCTCCGAGCACTCCCAAAATCATACGTTTTTCATATTAGGTGCATTGTGCTCCCACCTACTGCCAGGTACTCCATATCAGCGACCTCAGTAGCCATTAGACATCGTGAGAGAGCAGAATGGTGTGCTCCGCGGAACTCCTGGTCTTCGAACGTGGTCAGGTGATTGGGTGTCACTTGTGTCATACGTCGGTACTCGAGATTTCCACACTCGTGGAACACAACATACGACCAACTTAGAGGCAGAAGGGATGACACTTTCTGAAGGTACTCACCATCATTTTGCAGGGCAATGCTCAAGCAGTTACAGTGCAATCTGTTACTGATTTGTTTGACTGATGGGGCTGCTAAGTCATATACCACCTACTGCACTCCCCTGAATTAAGCCCTCGTGAGTTCAAATCGATTTCTAAAGTGAAGGAAATACTTCGAGGCATTCGCTTCAGAACTGCTACAAATTCGTTGGGCAATAGACCGCGCCGCTAGAACTGTCTACACAACTGGCACTGCTAAGAGTATCCTTCGACTTCTACAACGCTGGCAACGGGTTTTACACAATGCTGGTGACTACTTTGATGGTCAGTTAAACTTTGAAAGACATATAGGTTTTGTACGAGCTGTAAATAAATAGTTGCCACTATTAAAGTTCCAACCTCGTTCAAGAAAGACGGAATATGTGCGTATTGAGCAGGATAAGTACAAAAATGTGGGTATACGCTGTCCAGCCACATTAACGTGACCACGTGTCAAACATCTGAACATTGTCTCCAAGGACAGATGCATACTTTAGGTGACCCACTGTGCCTTCCAGAGTGACGAGATCACCCAGGGAATGCCGCGAAAACATTCCCCAAAATACGAATATAACGCTCCCTCCTCCGGCCCGGATCCTTCCGACCTTTGTTGCAGGGTGTTTGCTTTCAGACATTTCGTGCTCTACCAGCCAACGGCCATCTGTCCGACGGAGCATAAAATGTGATTTATGTGCAAAGGTCAACGGTCGCCACGCGGTGAACGTCCATTTGCGGTATTGGCTTGCAAATCCCAGCGTTCGTCGGCGACGTTCAGCAGTCAGCATACGCACATTACCCAACCGCCTGGTGCGGAGTTCCATATGGAGCAACGTTTACTGAACGCTCTTTGAGGAAACACTGTTGGTGGCCTCTAGGTTCATTTTGCCAGTCAGCTGCTCAATAGTTGTATGTCTATACGCACTTATGCAACTCCACGGCCGTCGCTCACCCTACTCACCATCAATGGTGAGCTACAGTTGCCCCGGGGACAGTGTCGGATAGCATCATTTTGCCTTCAACAAAATACTTTTAACCACGGGGACGCGCAAACGGTTTACAGACTAAACCATTTCGTAAATGTTTCTACTCTAGGCCCGGAAGCCAATGATGGTAACCTTTTGGACATTAGACAATCGCTCCGTTTCTGCATTATCACAACGGCTGCGCTGTTTCCCGTGTCACCCGACGCGCTTTACATACCCTCCACCTGCCGGCTGTAAGTGGCTACTCACGTTGACATCGAATATAGACGGTGGTCGCTTTAATTAGTGGACCGTGTGTTCCAAATTCTATTATTTGAAACCGCTACTTTATTGGAAATGGCAGGTTTCGAACATCTTAAAATAATCGTAATAATTAATTGAATGTTACTTTACAATACATCATGCGTTTCCATTTCTGTCTAGCCGTTTCAGCCTCATGTCATCAGCAACACAGGAAAAATTGTGGTGTCACCGCCAGACACCACACTTGCTAGGTGGTAGCCTTTAAATCGGCCGCGCTCCGGTAGTATAAGTCGGACCCGCGTGACGCCACTATCAGTGATTGCAGACCGAGCGCCGCCACACGGCAAGTCTAGAGAGACTTCCGAGCACTCGCCCAGTTGTACAGCCGACTTTGCTAGCGATGGTTCACTGACTTCTACGCTCTGATTTGCCGAGACGATAGTTAGCATAGCCTTCAGCTACGTTATTTGCTACGACCAAGCAAGGCGCCAGTATCCGTACAATATTGTGAATCATGTACCATAAAGAGCGACATTCTCCATGAATGAATTAAAGTTAAGTATTCCACCAGCTACTTCCGTTTTTGTCAATTCTAATTCCCTTTTCATGTTCCAGTCCTCACGCCAGCGTGCGTGAGCTAAAACGCGTGCATTTCGGCCCCCTTCAGTGCCAAGGTGTTGGCTCTCCTGCCAACCACAACAAAAATCTATATCTTAAATTTTATGCCTATATCACTACGTCAAAAAAATATGCTATGAGGTGAGAACGGTTGTGTATGTCAGTTTTGATGCTTAAACTTATTGTTGTGGATCTTCATTGGATGATGGTAGGTAGGCATCAGCTGTCTACAAATTATGATTATTACTTACTCTTTCTTTTAATGCCAATAGAAGTGTGATTCTGTTATGTGAGGTGATTTGCAAATGCGATGTACATGATTACTGTCAAACGATTGGCATCTACTGCGAATCTGCGAACTAGTGAGATGGAAGGCCTCCAGACAGTCGTGTACTTGTGATACCGGTACTAGAGGTGCCCTAAGTACTATCCACTCATGTGCAACCTGTCACCTCTGCACGAAGTATAGGATCTGTCATTACTCGTCCACTTGACTACGAGTGGTATGTCAGTGGTAGATCTAGGCGTCCTGTCCAGGATGGACGGGGACAAGGGACGACTCGTGGTGTTTCACCGATCCCTCTAGTCAACCAATTGAGACTGAACCAGTGGGACCCTCATCGCCCGGTTCTGGGGAAACCTGTTTTGTCCGGTGTCAAAAGGAGGTAACGCACAAGAGTAGGGGTCTCTTAAACCTCGGAAGTTCAAACGTATGGGTCTTAGGAAAATGGCAGCGAGGGACAGGAAAGGACACCAGGTGCACACAGTGCGTATGCCTGAAGGCCATATTCAACTTGTAGAAGACGCTATTTGAGCAGCCGTTGAGGACTGTTTATGGCGCACGTTCGAACAAATTATGCTTGTCATCTGGGCTCCGAGGTCACACCAGGGTCATTCTAGCTACAGGCAAAGACGATTGAGAAGACCAGAATTGTGTATGGAGTATCAACGAGGCTCACAATTTGCAGCGTTGTGCCCAGAACTGATCGTGGCACTTTGGTTCTCAGACGCGTGAAAGGACTGAAACAGAGACTTCGAAGGTTCTGTAACAAGCCAGACTTCGACTTCCTGGACCTGCACCATAGAGTTGAGAAATGTAGCGTCCCCCTAAACGGGTCACGTGTGCACTACACGTCAGAGGTTGCTACTCAAGCAGCTGACTGTGTGGGGTGCACACGCGAGATTTGTAGATTAGGCGAATCTCCATCCAATCCAGTTAACGATATCTGTAGGAAACTCAGAAGTATCAGTGTAAGATCGAAAGTTGTACTTCCTAGAGGTGAGAGTATTTAAATCCTGGTAAACTACCGAAGCATGCCAGAGTTTGAAGTGCTCCTAAAAAGCAGTGAAGCTCACATAATACCAGGTACAGAAAGCTGAAAGTGATAGCAGTGAGATTTTTGCACTAAATTAACTTGTATATCGAAAGGACAGGCAAATGGCAAATGGAGGTGGTGTATCTGTCGTAGTAGACAAGGAACTCAAATTCACCGGTATAATTTGAAGCTGCGTGTGAAATTGTCTCCGTAAGACTCGGTATCAGGGGTGGGCATGAAATGATAACTGGATCCTTCTATCGCCCACCAGACTCATCTCCTGATTTAACCGAAAACTTTAGAGAAACTTGTACCTAAGTTCCCCATACTGTAATCATTGGTGGAAACTTCAGTCATCCAACAGTTAAATGTGTAAATTACAGTTCTATTAGTTGTGGGTACGAGAAACAGTACTACATGCCTTTTCTGAAAACTAAGTAAAACAGATAGTTAGGAACCCCATTCATGATGTAAATATATTGGATCTAATTGGACCTAATGTCGACAAATAGACCAGACCCCTTTGAAGATGTCCAGGTCGAAACTGGTCAGTGACCATGACGCGGTTGTGACAACAATGATTACCAAATTACAAAGGACAATTAAAACAAACAGAAAGATATGTACGTTCAATAAACTAGATAAAAAAGATCAGAAATGAAATACCTCAACGGGGAACTTGAAGCTTTCAGCACAGGTCAGAAGCATGTATTGGAACTAGGGCTCAAGTTTAAAAGAATACTTGACTATGTACTGGAGAGATATGTACCCAGTAGAAAAGTTCACAATGGGACTAATGGGACAGACCATCCATGGTACACAGTCACTGTAAATAAACTTCTAAGGAACGGATATTACTGCATAATAGGTGTAAAACAAAGCGTAGGGGCATAGGTAGCGAGATGCACAACGAAATGCGTTTGGCTGTCAAGAGAGCATTGTGTGATGCCTGCAATGACTACCATAGCACAACATGTTTAGTAATGCTTCACGAAACCTAAAGAAGTTCTGGTAGTACGTAAAGGCCGCTAGTGGCACTAGAGTTATCGTCCAGTCCCTAGTGAATCAGACAGAAACTGAAATTGAGGGTAGCAAAGCAAAATCTGAAATGCTTAACTCCATTTTGAAATACGTCTTTACAAAGGTAATCCTAGGAGAATACCCGAATTTAATCCTAGAACCACTGAAAAGATGAATGAAATAAGTATTAGTGTCAGTGGTGTTGAGACACAACTGAAATTATTAAAATTGAACAAAGCTCCAAGGCCCGATGGAATCCCTATCAGACTTTAATCTGAATTTGCGTCTGAGTTAACTACAATCTATCGCAGTTCCCTCGAACAAAACCACGTTCACATTTCTTGGAAAAAAGCACAAGTCACACCCGTATACAACAAGAGTGGTAGAAGTGATCCAGAAAACTTCCGTCCAACATCCGTGACATCGATTTGTTGTAGACTCTTAGAACATATTCTGAGCTCAAACATAATGAGCTATCTTGAACAGAATGACCTCCTCAATGACAGCCAATACGGACTGCGGAAACATCGATCATGTGAAACCCAACTCGCACTTTTCTCACATGACGTACTGAAAGCCTTGGATCCAGACAGTCAGGTAGATCCAGTATTTCTTGACTTGCGAAAACCATTTGACTTAGTACCACACGTACGCTTATTATCAAAAGCACGATCATATGGGGTATCAAGAGAAATTTGTGACTGGGCTGAGGACTTTTCGGCAGGGAGGACACAGCATCTTATCTTGGATGGAGAGTCATCGTCAGATGTAGAAATAAATTTAGGCATGACCCAGATAAGTGTGTTGAAACCCTTGCTGATCATTTTGTATATAAATGATATAAATGACCTTACAGACTATCTTAATAGTAACCTCAGACTTCTTGCTGATGATACAGTTCTCTGTAATTAAGTACTGTCTGAAAGAAGTTGTATAAATATTCCGTCAGTTATCGATAAGATTTCAATGTGGTGCAAAGACTGGCAACTTGCTTTAAATGTTCAGAAATGTAAAACTGTGCACTTCACAAAACGAAAAAACATAGAGTCATATGGCTATAATACCAATGAGTCACAGTTGGTCTCTGCCAACTCATAGAAATACCTGGGTGTAACACTTTGTAGGGATATGAAATGGAATGATAACATAGGCTCAGTTGTGGGTAAAGCACGTGGTAGATTTGGGTTTATTGGTAGATTACTGGGGAATTGCAATCAATCTACAAAGGAGATTGCATACAAATCGCTCATGCGACTGTTTCTAGAATATTGCTCAAGTGTGTGGGACACGTACCAGATAGGATTGAACGTATACAGAGAAGGGCAGTACGAATGGTGACAGGTTTTTTTTTATCAGTGAGAAAGTGTCACAGAGAGAAATGAAGAAACTGAACCGGAAGACTCTTGAAGATAGACGTAAGCAACCCCAGGAAAGTTTGTTAACAAAGTTTGAAAAACCGGATTTCAGTGATAACCCAAGAAATGCGCTACATCTCCCTACGTATCGCTCACATAGGGATCGTGAGAAAAAGATTAGAACAATTACTGCACGCACAAAGGCATACAACCACTTTTCCCGTGCCTCATACGTGAGTGGAACCGGAAGAATCTCTTATAAATGGTACAATGTGACGCACCCTCTGCCAAGCGCCTCACGGTGGTTTGCAGAGTAAAGATGTAGATGTGTTTACACTTTTCAATGCTTTATTTTTGTGTTTCACAACGATGCTGAATGCGCCACTGACTTTTAACTGTCATAGGACTGTTTCGCCGAATTTATTTGAAGTTGTGCAGAGTGTTTGCAATCTTGCTTTTTAGTGTCACTATGAATCATCTCGAGTATGCAACACAATGTTTCTCTGTTGATCTCATATACAGGGTGTTCAGTACGAATGGTGAAGATTGAGGGACGTGACAAGAAGAATCATTCGAAGCAAAAAAGTGAGGTGAAGATGCACTATAAAATCTATATCGTAACAGCTATGAGCACTTCTTCCTATTCGATATTGTGAAAGAAATCTTCTCTATTGTATGTTCTCTGTCATTCACAGTTTGAGAAACGGTAGTCTGGACCAAAACGAGGAAAATGTCCAGCAAAGATGGGCAAACAAATGGTTCAAATGGCTCTAAGCACTATGGGACCATCTGAGGTCATCAGTCCCCTAGACTTAGAACTACTTAAACCTAACTAACCTAAGAAGATCATACACATCCATGTCTGAGGCAGGATTCGAACCTGCGTCCGTAGCAGCAGCGCGGTTCCGGACTGAAGCGCCTAGAACCGCTCGGCCACCACGCCCGGCCATGGGCAAATCTTAAGCGCCATGAGCACTTGTTCATATTCGTTATCGTGAAACGCATCAGTTCTACTGAGAAAATTCCCATAACTGTATGGATTTTAGAGCCCATGTTAGCTAGATAGTTTCACCTTGTTTTGGTCCATGCCACCTCCGCCCTCAAATATGGAAACCCAAGACCATGCAATAGAAGGGATATGTCTGACAGTATCAAAGATAAAGAAGTGCTCAGAGTTCTTAAGATGCGCATTTTAGAGCTCATGTTTACTAAATATTTTTCCTTCTAGTGATTGTTCCTGTCATATATCTGAATACTGCTTTCTCATTGACACCCTGTATTCGTAAAACGTCTCTGGCTATTACAAATGAGGAAAGATTGTGCAGGACTCGCGACTTTAGGATAGATTCTAAACTCCACGATAGCGCCAAAAACTGACGAAGGAGTTCGGACACACCAAGTTTTGCCGGCCAGAGTAGCCGAGCGGTTCTATGCGCTACATGCCTGGAACCGCGCGACCGATACGGTCGCAGGTTCGAATCCTCCCTCGGGGATGGATGTGTGTCAGGTCCTTAGATTAGTTAGGTTTAAATAGTTCTAAGTTCTAGGGGACTGATGACCTCAAAAGTTAAGTCCCATAGTGCTCAGAGCCATTTGAACCACACCAAGTTTTCCACGGATGTTATCTAGTGGCTTTTGGCGAAGGCTCCTGGCAACCGTTGTCAGTGACATTGCGACCGCAGCCAGTTACATCCCTCGTACGCGTCAGACGGCACCACGTGGAATGAACCCTTCCTCAGGTTGCTGTTATCCTCCCGGCGTATTCGCGAAGTCTCCTGGAACAGCAGCCGGCGCTGGAGGCGTGGGCGAGCATCGTTAGCGCCTAAGTGGTGGCTACGGTCCCGCTATTAATAGCCGCGCGGTATAAATACGGCGTCGGCGGCCACGTGTCTCGCGGCGGTCATAACTTGGCGCACCCCGCGCCAGGAGAGACCGGAGGAGTCCAGGGCAGACGGACGGACTGTCGCAGCGCTTTGACCGGCCGGCGGCGAGGCGCCTGCGCAAATATTGACCTGGGCCGGCCGTGGCGGAGTGCGTCCGTGTCTCTGCTGACAGCTCGCCTCTGGCGGCCGTCGCGAAGACAGCGTTACGGCGTCACTGCGGTGACAGCGTTACTGCCGACCGGGGGTTGTTGCGGAAGAGAGCGCGCCAGCAAGTGCGGCGTTCGCTGCCCCCGCCTCCGACACCGCGCCATCGCGCACCGATCCCCAGGCGCCACAACACTACAACCAGTTTTAGAAGGCCTTCGAAGACCAACTGCAAGTTTCTAGTCATGCATCACTAGTGGGCTGATGGGTGGCAAAAGATTGCTGTGTTGGTTCAATTATATGTACTGTACTGTTGTTTTGGTCTGCAGAATGCCGTGGTTCATTGAGAGTGAACTGAGAATGCGGTAGCGAAGGGAACTTCACAGCAAACATAAACATAGCCAAAGCCTTGCAGACAAACAAAAATTACGCGAAGCGAAATGTAGTGTGAGGAGGGCTATGCGAGAGGCGTTCAATGAATTCTAAAGTAAAGTTCTATGCACTGACATGGCAGAAAACCCTAAAAAATTTTGGTCTTATGTCAAAGCGGTAGGTGGATCAAAACAAAATTTCCATACACACTGTGACCAAAATGGTACTGAAACAGAGGGTGACAGACTAAGGGCCGAAATACTAAATGTCTTTTTCCAAAGCTGCTTCACAGAGGAAGACTGCACTGCAGTTCCTTCTCTAGATTGTCGCACAGAAAACCCTAAGAAATTTTGGTCTTATGTCAAAGCGGTAGGTGGATCAAAACAAAATTTCCATACACACTGTGACCAAAATGGTACTGAAACAGAGGATGACAGACTAAAGGCCGAAATACTAAATGTCTTTTTCTAAAGCTGCTTCACAGAGGAAGACTGCACTGCAGTTCCTTCTCTAGATTCTCGCACAGATGACACAATGGTAGATATCGAATAGACGACAGAGGGATAGAGAAACAATTAAAATTGCTCAAAAGAGGAAAGGCCGTTGGACCTGATGGGATACCAGTTCGACTTTACACAGAGTACGCGGAGGAACTTGCCCCCCTTCTTACAGCAGTGTACGGTAGTTCTCTAGAAGAGCATAGCGTTCCAAAGGATTGGAAAAGGGCACAGGTCATCCCCGCTTTCAAGAAGGTACGTCGAATAGATGGGTTTCGAAAAAGATGATCAAATGAAACCCAGCTCGCGCTATTCGTCCACGAGACTCAGATGGCCATAGACACGGGTTCCCAGGTAGATACCGTGTTTCTTGACTTCCGCAAGGCGTTCGATACAGTTCCTCACAGTCATTTAATGAACAAAGTAAGAGCATATGGACTATCAGACCAATTTTTTGATTGGATCGAAGAGTTCCTAGATAACAGAACGGAGCATGTCATTCTCAATGGAGAGAAGTCTTCCGAAGTAAGAGTGATTTCAGGTGTGCCGCAGGGGAGTGTCGTAGGACCGTTGATATTCACAATATATATAAGATACCGGAAGTTCACTGAGGCTTTTTGCGGATGATGCTGTGGTATATTGAGAGGTTGTAACAATGGAAAATTGTACTGAAATGCAAGAGGATCTGCAACGAATTGAACGAATTGACGCATGTTGCAGGGAATGGCAATTGAATCTCAATGTAGACAAGTGTAATGTGCTGCGAATACATAGAAAGATAGATCCCTTATCATTTAGCTACAAAATAGCATGTCAGCAACTGGAAGCAGTTAATTGCATAAATTATCTGGGAGTACACATTAGGAGTGATTTAAAATGGAATGATCATATAAAGTTTATCGTTATTAAAGCAGATGCCAGACTGAGATTCATTGGAAGAATCCTAAGGAAATGCAATCCGAAAACAAAGGAAGTAGGTTACAGTACGCTTGTTCGCCCACTGCTTGAATACTGCTCAGCAGTGTGAGATCCGTACCAGATAGGGTTGATAGAAGAAAACAATGGTTCTGAGCACTTAACATCTCTGGTCATCAGTCGCCTAGAACTTAGAACTACTTAAACCTAACTAACCTAACGACATCACACACATCCATGCGCGAGGCAGGATTCGAACCTGCGACCGTAGCAGTCACGCGGTTCTGGACTGAGCGCCTAGAACCGCTAGACCACCGCGGCCGGCGGTTGATAGAAGAGATAGAGAAGATCCAACGGAGAGCAGCGCGCTTCGTTACAGGATTATTTAGTAATCGCAAAAGCGTTACGGAGATGATAGATAAACTCCAGTGGAAGACTCTGCAGGAGAGACGCTCAGTAGCTCGGTACGGGCTTTTGTTAAAGTTTCGAGAACATACCTTCAACGAGGAGTCAAGCAGTATATTGCTCCCTCCTACGTATATCTCGCGAAGAGACCATGAGGATGACATCAGAGAGATTAGAGCCCACACAGAGGCATGCTGACAATCCTTCTTTCCACGAACAATACGAGGCTAGAATAGAAGGGAGAACCGATAGAGGTACTCAAGGTACCCTCCGCCACACACCGTCAGGTGGCTTGCGGAGTATGGATGTAGATGTAGGTGTACGGTAATGTTGCCCAGGAGACCCTAAGCGGGGTGTTCGGCCGCCGAAATTGCAAGTCCTTTTTGGCTGACGCCACTGCGACGACTCGCAAGTCAGTGATGATGAAATGATAATGAAAGACACACAACACCCAGTCATCTCGAGGCAGAGAAAATCCCTGAACCCGCCGGGAATCTAACCCGGAACCCCGTGCGCGGGTAGCGAGACCGCTACCGCAAGACTACGAGCCGCGGGCTCCATTCAAATGATTATTAATGATTATAAAGAATCCGCCTCGACTGCAAATTGAAACCGGATGTTGACCTAGGTTTCGGCGCGGATAACCACGCCTTCTTCGGACACACTAAAACTACAAACTGCCTGAAGAGGCATGTTCCAACATTAACACAGAACGTCCAAAAGAGCAAAAGACTCGCACTTTTCGGCGTTCTGTATTGATGTTAGGCCGCGCGCTATTAGCCGAGCGGTCTAGGGGGCTGAAGTCGTGGACTGTGCGGCTGGTCCCGGCGGAGGTTCGAGTCCTCCCTCGGGCATGTGTGTGTGTGTGTGTGTGTGTGTGTGTGTGTTTGTCCTTAGTCTAATTTAGGTTCAGTAGTGTGTAAGCTTAGGGACTGATGACCTTAGCAGTTAAGTCCCGTAAGATTTCACACACATTTGAATTTTTTTTTATTAATGTTGGAAGGCAGTTTGTAGTTTTAGTGGGTACCGAAGAAGGCGTGGTTATCCGCGCCGAAACCTAGTTCAACATCCGCTTTCAATTTGCAATCGAGGCGGATTCTTTATAATCATTAAATTATTCACGATTGCTGACGTGCTGCAATGTTAAGAGTTCTCAAATAATTATTACTTTTATTTTTATATATTTACACTTCAAGTTCCGTAAGACCAAATTGAGGAGCAAATCTCCAAGGTCATGGAACGTGTCACTACATGAAATTACAACAAAAAAGTAATAACAGAAAAAAATAAAATTTTTATGAACCCGAAAAAAGTCAATCCATAAGTTTCAGTAAACGCAATCAACAATACAACAGTCGTCTTATTTTTTCAAGGAAGTCCTCAACAGAACATATGGTTTAGTTTCGATCTGAAAGCGGTTGGATTACTGCTAAGATTTTTTTTAATTTGAGTGGTAGCTTATTGAAAATGGATGCTGTAGTATATTGCACACCTTTCTGCACAAGAGCTAAAGAAGTCCGATCCACACGCAGGTTTGATTTCTGCTAAGTATTAAATGAGTGAAAGCTGCTTATTCTTGGGAATGAGCTAATATCGTTAACAAGAAATGACAGTAAGCAATATATATATTGAGAAGCCAATGTCAAAATAACCAGACTCGTGAACAGGGGTCGACGGGTGGTTCGTGCACTTACACCACTTATTGCCCGGATCGCCCATTTCTGATCCAAAAATATCCTTTTAGAATGAGAAGAGTTCCCCTAAAATATAATACTATACGACATAAGATAATGAAAATAATCAGAGTAGACAAATTTTCGAGTCGAACGATCACTCACTTCAGATATCGTTCGAATAGTAAAAATGGGAGCATTAAGTGTTTGAACAAGATCCTGAACGCGGGCTTTCCACGACAGTTTACTATCTATCTGAACACCCTGAAATTTCAACTGTTCAGTTTCACTAATCATATGCCCGTTCTGTGAAATTAAAACGTCAGGTTTTGTTGAATTGTGTGTTAGGAACTGTAAAAACTGAGTCTTACTGTGATTTAGCGTTAGTTTATTTTCTACAAGCCATGAACTTAGGTCATGAACTGCACTATTTGAAACCGAGCCAATGTTGCACTCCACATCCTTTACTACCAAACTGGTGTCGCCATCAAACACAAATATTTTAGAGTTACCCGTAATACTAGAGGCCATATCATTTATATAAATAAGGCACACTGATCCCTGGGGTACCCCCCACTTGACAATACCCCACTCGGATCCCACATCACAACCATTCTCAACATTGTGAATAATGCTGTCTGTTGCTGTCTGTTGCTAAAATAATAGGTGAACCAATTGTGAGCTACTGCCCGTATTCCGTAATGGTCCAACTTCTGGAGCAATATTTTGTGATCAGCACAATCAAACGCCTTAGTTAAATCAAAAAATATGTCTAGCTTTCGAAACCTTTTGTTTAACCCATCAAGTACTTCACAGGGAAAAGAGAATATATCGTTTTCAATTATTAAGCGAATTCTAAAGCCGAACTTACATTTGATAGCAAATCGTGTGATATAAAATGATCAGTTATCCTTACATACACAGCCTTTTCAATAACTGTAGAAAAAAATGATGGCATTATCTCTTTTTCCCGATCTCGGCTTTACTAATGAGTACTTTAATCGTTCAGGAAACTGACCATTACTAAAGGAAAAATTACAAATATGGCTAAATACCGGGTTGACATGTACAGCAGAGTACTTTAATATTCTGCTAGGCACTCCATCATAACCATGAGAGTCCGTAGTCTTCAATGATTTAATTATTGACTCAATCTCTCCATTGTCTGTATCACAGAAGAGTATTTCAGACATTAATTCCAGTAAGGCATTTGCCAAGAGAGTTATATGATTCCCTTCAGAAGCTAATTTTTTTCATTTAATTCACCAGCAGTGCTCAGAAAATGACTGTTAAGTGCTGTACATATATCTGATTTATCAGTAACAGAAATATTTTTACAGCGGACTGACTTTATATCGTCGATCTTGTGCTGCTGGCCAGACAATTGCTCCACAACTGACCAAATGATTTTAATTTTATCCTGTGAATTAGCTATTCTCTTTGCATATCACATACTATTTGTCTTCCTAACAACATTTTAAAGCACTTTTCAAAACTGTTTGTAATGGGCTACTGTAGCTTGATTGTGACTACTTCTAACTTTTTGATATAATTCCCGCTTTGTTCTACATGATATCCTTATCCCACCAGTCAGCCACCCTGGCCGCCTATTACTGCTAGTACCCCGTTTAGAATGATCTAATGGAAAGCACTCTCAAAGTGCATGAGAAACGTGTTAAGAAAAGCATTATATTTATCATCTATATTATCAACACTATAAATATCCTGCCACTCTTTTTCCTTGACAAGGTTCAAAAAATTCTCTATTGCTGTTGGATTAACTTTCCTACATAGTGTGTAATTACATGTGGCATTTGTTTGGGTAGAAAAGCCTTTTAGTGTTAAATTTGTGCATCATGGTCTGAAAGGCGATTCACGCTTTTGCTAATAGAATTCCAATCTAGTAATGAAGAATGCTATGGCTGTGCTACTGTACCCCTGCACTCTAGTTGAAAAAAACAGGGTCTGCACCAGATCATATCAATTTAGGAGATCTGCCAACATCATTTCTCTTGCACCATCAGACACAAAATGTATATTGAACTCACCGCATAACTAATTTCTGGTACTTTCTACAAAGTGAATCAAGAGCCCTTTCTAGCTGGAGCAGAAATGCTCTGAAGTCAGAGTTACGGGACCTATAAACGATAACAATTAGAAGTTTAGTTTGATTAAATTCAACTGCGCCTGCACAATATTCAAATATCTGTTCAGTGCAGTGTCGTGATAGGGCTACTCCGAAAGCAAGGTCTGGTCGGTCGCGATTTCAAAAATGTTTTATTTTCAACAGTTTGCTCCTCCTTCCAGTTACTTCTCTAAGCAGTCGCCATTCCGACTTAGGCATTCGTCGTAGAGTTATACTAGCTTTCCAATAGCGTCGTCATACAAGGCAGCCGCCTATGCTTTCCACCACTTTTCTCCGCTGGTATGCAGTTCGTTGTCTGTGCCAAAATGTTATCTACGTAGACAGCGGTTCATGCAGGCCGAGACGAACATCAGAGGGAGCCATTTCCGGGCTGTATGGTGGGTGAACAAACACTTCCCATCGAAAACGCTGCAGTGTGCGACCGGGAATTGTCATGAAAAAGGAAATGCGCAACATCTACGTTATATGGGGTTGCATGAAATCAAGCGAAGCCTCTCTGTGGGCACCCATACTTGGAGAGGGACACTGTTGTTCTAGGCATCTTTACGTCATCACTGCGTGCTCATAACTCAAAAGAGCGACGTGATGCGAACGACAGGCATACTAGAGACATTTTCCAACACATTTGTGCAAAGCTTCGTCGGATTTTCCCTATAGTTTTCACGACCGAGCTTACCTTACTTTCGAATAGCCCTCGCACTTAAGGGAGGTTAGTGCTCATGAACTGTTGAGTCATTATTTTCATGAAAGACGAACCATAATTGATATAATGACTACAGTGACAGAGACAATTGGAGCAGTGTGAATATTGTACACAATGAAAAAAATTGAAATAATATCTGTGAAATGTTTTGTGAAATCATTTGTCTAAAAGTAATAAATGCCATACGTAAGAGAAACTATTTGGCGCATCTCATTTGCTGTAAATGATTTCGACGATCATTCAAAATCACGTCAAATGTTTCTCTAATCTGTGTTATTTCTTACCTTTAGGTACACGCCCCCCCCCCCCCCCCCTGAACCATGGAACTTGCCGTTGGTGGGGAGGCTTGCGTACCTCAACGATACAGATGGCCGTACCGTAGGTGCAACCACAACGGAGGGGTATCTGTTGAGAAGCCAGACAAACGCGTGGTTCCCGAAGAGGGGCAGCAGCCTTTTCACTAGTTGCAGGGGCAACAGTCTCGATGATTGACTGATCTGGCGTTGTAACACTAACCAAAACGGCCTTGCTGTGCTGGTACTGCGAACGGCTGAAAGCAAGGGGAAACTAGGGCCGTAATTTTTCCCGAGGGCATGCAGCTTTCTGTATGGTTAAATGATGATGGCGTCCTCTTGGGTAAAATATTGCGGAGGTAAAATAGTCCCCCGTTCGTATCTCCGGGCAGGGACTACTCAAGAGGACGTCGTTATCAGGAGAAAGAAAACTGCGTTCTACGGATCGGAGCGTGGAATGCCAGCTCCCTTAATCGGGAAGGTAGGTTGAAAAATATGAAAAGGGAAATGAATAGGTTAAAGTTAGATACAGTGGGAATTAGTGAAGTTCGGTGGCAGAAGGAAAAAGACTTTTGGTCAGGTGAATACAGGGTTATAAATACAAAATCAAATAGGGATAAGGCAGGAGTAGGTTTAATAATGAATAAAAAAATAGAAGTGTGTGTAAGCTACTACAAACGGCATAGTGAAAGCATTATTGTGGCCAAGATAGACACGAAGCCCAGGCCTACTACAGTAGTACAAGTTTATATGCCAACTAGCTCTGCAGATGACGAAGAAATTGATGAAATGTATGACGAGATAAAAGAAGTTATTCATGTAGTGAAAGGTGACGAAAATTTAATAGTCATGGGTGACTAGAACTCGAGAATAGGAAAAGGGAGAGAAGGAAACATAGTAGGTGAATATGGATTGGGGGAGAGAAATGAAAGAGGAATCCGTCACCTAGAAGTTTGCACAGAACATAACTTAATCATAGCTAACACTTGGTTCAAGAATCATAAAAGAAGGTTGTATACATGAAAGAATCCTGGAGATACTATACGGTATCAAATAGATTATATAATGGTAAGACAGAGATTTAGGGACCAGGTTTTAAATTGTAAGACATTTCCAGGGACAGATGAGGACTCTGACCACAATATATTGGTTATCAACTGTACATTAAAACTGAACAAAACTGCAAAAAGGTGGGAATTTATGGAGATGGGACCTGGATAAACTGACTAAACCAGAGGTTGTGCAGAGTTTCAGGGAGAGCATAAGGGAACAATCGACAGGAAGGAGTGAAAGAAATACAGTGGAAGAACAATGGGTAGATTTGAGGGACGAAGTAGTGAAGGCAGCAGAGGATCGAGTAGGTAAAAAGACGAGGGCTAGTAGAAATCCTTGGGTAACAGAAGAAATATTGAATTTAATTGATGAAAGGAAAAAATACAAAAATGCAGTAAACGAAACAGGCAAAAAGGAATACAAACGCCTCAAAAATGAGATCGACAGGAAATGCAAAATGGCTAAGCAGGGATGGCTCGAGGACAAATGTAAGGATGTAGAGGCTTATCTCACTAACGGTAAGATAGATAGTGCCTACAGGAATATTAAAGATACCTTTAGAGAAAAGAGAACTACTTGTATGAATATCAAGAGCTCAGATGGAAATCCAGTTCTAAGCAAAGAAGGGAAAGCAGGAAGGTGGAAGGAGTATATAGAGGTTCCATAGAAGGGCGATGTACTTGAGGACAATATTATGGAATTGGAAGAGGATGTATATGGAGATGAAATGGGAGATACGATACTGCGTGAAGAGTTTGACAGAGCACTGAAAGACCTGAGTCGAAACAAGGCCCCGGGAGTAGACAACATTCCATTAGAACTACTGACGGCCTTGCGAGAGTCATTCCTGACAAAACTCTACCATCTGGTGAGCAAGATGTATGAGACAGGCGAAATACCTTCGGCCTTCAAGAAGAATATAATAATTCCAATCCCAAAGAAAGCAGGTGATGACAGATGTGAAAATTACCGAATTATCAGTTTAATAAGTCACTGCTGCAAAATACTACCGCGAATTCTTTACAGACGAATGGAAAAACTGGTAGAAGCCGACCTTGGGGAAGATCAGTTCGGATTCCATAGAAATGTTGGAACGCGTGAGGCAATACTGACCTAACGACTTATCTTACAAGAAAGATTGAGGAAAGGCAAACCTACGTTTCTAGCATTTGTAGACTTACAGAAAGGTTTTGACAATGTTGACTGTAATACTCTCTTTCAAATTCTAAAGGTTGCAGAGGTAAAGTACAGGGAGCGAAAGGCTATTTACAATTTGTACAGAAACCAGATGGCAGTTATAAGAGTCAAGGGGCACGAAGGGGAAGCAGTGGTTGGGAAGGGAGTGAGACAGGGTTGTAGCCTCTCCTCGATGTTATTCAATCTGCATATTGACCAAGCCGTAAAGGAAACAAAAGAAATATTCGGAGTAGAAATTAAAATCCATGGAGAAGAAATAAAAACTTTGAGGTTCGCCGAAGACATTGTAATTCTGTCAGAGACAGCAAAGGTCTTGGAAGAGCAGTTGAACGGAACGGACAGTGTCCTGAAAGAAGGATATAAGATTAACATCAACAAAAGCAAAACGAGGATAATGGAATGTAGTCGAATTAAGTCGGGTGATTCTGAGGGAATTAGATTAGGAAATGAGACACTTAAGGTAGTAAAGGAGTTTTGCTATTTGGGGAGCAAAATAACTGATGATAGTCGAAGTAGAGAAGACGAATGTAGACTGGCAATGGCAAGGAAAGCGTTTCTGAGAAAGAGAAATTTGTTAACATTAAGTACATATTTAAGTGTCAGGAAGTCGTTTATGAAAGTATTTGTATGGAGTGTAGCCATCTATGAAAGTGAAACATGGACGACAAATAGTTTGGACAAGAAGAGAATATAAGCTTTCGAAATGTGGTGCTACAGAAGAATGCTGAAGATTAGATGGGTAGATCGTATAACTAACGAGGAGGAATTGAATAGACTTGGGGAGAGGAGGAGTTTGTGGAACAACTTGACAAGAAGAAGGGACCGGTTGGTAGGACATGTTCATAGGTATTAGGGGATCACAAATTTAGCATTGGAGGGCAGCGTGGAGGGTAAAAATCGGTGAGGGAGACCAAGAGATGAATATACTATGCAGATTCAGAAGCATGTAGGTTGCAGTAAGTACTGGGAGATGAAGAAGCCTGCACAGGATAGAGTAGCATGGAGAGCTGCATCAAACCAGTCTCATGACTGAAGACCACAACAACAATACAACATCAACCTTTAGATAAATAATTTCGCTAAATGTTATTTTTTCAAAATATTATTTTTTATTTTCGAGTTTTATTTGGAAAGAATCGTCTAATCGGCCCCTCATTTGCTTCCCTGGCGTCTTCTATTCTCGAAAAGTCCTAAATTCAGTACCTGATTCCAAGGAAACTATTCTGACTGTTAAATACAGTGAGGTGAAGAAAGTCACAGAGTACCTCCTAATATCGTGGCCTACTTCCTTTTGCCCAGTGTAATGCAGTAACTCGACGTGACATGGACTCAATAAGTCGTTGAAATCCGTTGCAGAATTATTGAGTCATGCTCCCTCTATAGCCATCCATAATTCCTAAAGTGTTTCCGGTGGAGGATACTGTGCACGAACTGACCTCTCGGTTATGTCCCAAAAAATATTCGATGGAATTCACGTCCGGTGATCTGGGAGGGCAAATCATTCGCGCGAATTCTCCAGAATGTACTTCAGATAAATCGTGATCAATTTTGGCCCAGTGACATGGCGCATTGTCGTCCACAAAAACTTCATCTTTGTTTAGGAACGTAAAGTCCATGAATGGCTGTAAATAGTCTCCAAATAGCCGAACAATTAGGGTATCCAGTCTATTTCGTGCAAACACCGCCGAAACCATTATAGAGCCACCACCAGTTTCCACAGTGCCTAGTTGACAACTTGGGTCCATGGCTTCGTGAAGTCTGGGCCACA
The DNA here is from genome assembly GCF_023897955.1 of Schistocerca gregaria. Lineage (NCBI taxonomy): Eukaryota > Metazoa > Arthropoda > Insecta > Orthoptera > Acrididae > Schistocerca > Schistocerca gregaria. Next base: position 476,906,130 of record NC_064926.1, read on the forward strand.
CTGGAAGCCTACCATCAGCTCTTACCAACTGAAATCGAGACTCATTGCATCAGGACACGGTTTTCCAGTCGTTTAGGTTTCAATGGATATGGTCACGAGCCCAGGAGAGGCACTGCAGGTGATGTGCTGTTAGCAAAGACACTCGCGTCGGTCGCCTGCTGCCATAGCCCATTAATACCAAATTTCGCCGCACTGTTCTAATGGATGGGTTGATTGTGCATTTCCCATTGATTTGGACCCTTTTTTGTGGTGGACACTCTGGGGTGCAACTACAAACAGGAACCGAAGTGGGCTGTTTATACACTGGAGCTAGTCGTGTAGAGTTGAACGCTAACCCGTTTCATTTCAGATAGGTGCTGTAGTTCGCCTTTTTGTCCTTGCTCATTCTTTTGCGCTCTGTTGCATGTCGCGAAAACTTCTATCTTGGCGCTGTGAGACCTTATCAGTGCCATCCAAACCTCCAGTCCTTCACTGACAACTTTGCATCCAACCATCTGACCAGCCATCGCCATCGAGCACCAACCCAATCCCAATGTCTTGCAGCTTCTCACCATCCTGCTGTATCATCGGCATCACACCGTCGACATCATATCATTATCACCCCAACGTCGACATAATATCCAGAACGTGATTGTCTATTAAATGAATTTTGTGTTGTGTGAATAATTCCATTTTCAAAGACTCTCAATAGTTCTGCTAACATTTAAACGATTTTCTGTATTTTTTGGTTCCTTACTAACAGTGTAACATTTGTTCTCAATATTCGTGCTCAAAACCAACGTGTTTGATTCAAAATTCCTCTCTTTTTCTGAATATGATAATTACAACCGGAGTTTTGATCTCGGGTTTCCTCAACCAACCGCGCCCAAATGGGTGGGTCTCAGTCTCAAAGTTAGTATGATTGTCGCGCCAGCCGGTGATCAGACTCAGTACCTACCTGCGATTCAATGACGTTATTTGACTGTGGTCACATAATTGTTTTGAAAATTTAAAAGATCGAATGCCCCTATGTAATGTAATTTTATTGTAATATTCCGACTGCAAGTATCAGCGATGATGCGCTACCGAAATTTGATACGACAACGCTCTTTTGTCTGACGACAACGCTCTTTGCTATAAGTTTGCATATAGAAGTAATGTGGAGTGCAGAGGTATGTAATCGCGATTATCAAGAATAAAAAAATTAATTTATGAAAAATATAAATATCGTTTACGAACTTTTATTCGATATTGGATCCCCGGACCTTCAAAAAAACTGTTAGTGTGTTTTTCAATGCAGTGCATATTGATTTCTTCGCGAATTAACATTACTGGACGAATCTGCTACTATCACGGTCTGAACGACGCGCAGTATGTCGCCGTCAGCTTGTGTTTTCGAGACGATCCCTAAGCGACCAGTTTGTTAGTCAGAAGATACCAAACTGACACTGTTTGTTCAACCTTCTCATTTCGAAAGTGTTTTCCAGAAAATCTTACGGCGATTGTGAGAACGTTTGTGACCAAGACGGGGACGGAGTCTTCATCACGAGTTGTAGCACTTTCCTCCAATCTTGCCTGGCGTTCTCTGGGAACTGGAGAAGCTAAAACCTCTGACCGTCAACTCGTCCTGTACGTAACCCGTTTTCTCTTTACAGCAGCCACAATGGAAACATATTTCATCTATAGTCAGTTTTTTTCACAAATTTGTTTTTTACTTTAAGCAGGTAGAAGTTTTATAATGTATGAATCTAGGCAAAAAATTAAAAAGAGAGTTTTTTTTTTAAATGTAGTACCCTTCTTATCTTTGTCAAAGACAAAAAGTCAAAGAGCAAGCACGTTAATTAATTAATAACATTTTCTTTACGACGAAGAAGCAGTCTCATTTCATCAACAACCTTTTGCGTTTTCAAAAGCGACTCTAAACAAGGGACATGAACTTGAAGGCAATATTATAGAAATGAGAGAGGACGTAGATGAAGATGAGATGAAAGATACGATATTGCAAGAAGAATTTGACAAAGCATTGGAAGATCTCAGTCGAAACGAGGTCCTGGCAGTAGACAACATTCCATCAGAACTACTGATAGTCTTTGGATAGTCAGCTCTTTCATCTGGCGTGTAAGATGTATGAGACAGGCAAAATACCCTCAGACTTCAAGAAGAATTTAATAATGGCAACTCCAAAGAAAGTAGCTGCTGATAGGTGTGAATTACCAAACTGCCAATTGAATAAGTCGTGGGTGCAAAATACTAACAGAAATTCTGTACAGAAGAATGGAATAGCTCGTACCAGCCGACCTCGGGGAAGGACAGTTTTGATGCAACACGCGGTGCAATACTGACCCTACCACTTCTCTTAGAAGAAGGTTAAGGAAATGCAAACCTACATTTATAGCATTTGTATAACTTGAAAAAGGCTTTGACAAGATTGTTGAAATACTCTCTTTGAAACTCTGAAGGCAGCAGGGGTAAAATATAGGCAGCGAAAGGCCATTTGCAACTTGTACAGAAACCAGACAGCCGTTATAAGAGTCGAGGGGCATGAAAGGGAAGCAGTGGTTGCGCAGGGAGTGAGGTAGGTATGTAGCTTATTGCTGATGTTATTTAATCTGTACATTGATCAAGCTGTAAAGGAAGCCAAGAAAAAGCCCTCCCCCCTCCCTCCCCACACTCACAGTTTCACATTTCACTTTTCGCTCCTCACGTTCTCCTCTAACTCACACTCCATGACACTGTTATAAACTCATGTGCACTCATCACGGTTTCCACCTCCGCCCAAAAAAGTTATCTCCATGGCTATCTCTTCTCTACTCTTAGACAGTGAATAAATAACAGAAACATAATTGAATAGAATTACACACATACAATAATCTAATTTACGAAAAAAAAAATTGTGGTCAAAGACAAAGTAGTGGAAAGGTTGTGTTGTAAACACTACAAAACACAAGCAACAACACGTACTTGAAGTACAAAAACAAACAGAATACAGTGATGTGCATAAAAGTGTGTTGTGAGAAATGCATAGTGCTGAAGAACATCTAAAAATTAGACCAAAATTATCAGCGTCTAACACAGAAAAACAACGATGTGCTGGCAGATGGCATTTCCCGATGTAAGCGAAAAATGGGCCAAAAAATCACTGTAAGTAGAAATCAACCTGTTTTTGAAGAACTGCTTTTCGATCTAAAAAACAAATCAAAATGTAAATAACTTAATTACAGACCACTGATGATACGCGTCTGGTGAAAAGATCACGCATTTTTGTAGCTGCAACGACAGAACAAAAATACCCTCAAGATTTATAAAACAACTGCGGACGCCATGGCCTTACATATGAAAAAATACGAATTTATTTCATGAACTTGAGCACTCGAAATTTTGAAATTAACTGTTTTATCCCTGTTGAAGATAAGTGAGTTAACATGCACAGTTCCTTTCGTCTTTCCGATAATCAACGTGCAATCGTCCGTTACAGCGCTAATGCGCTTATAGACTTAATCTGCAAACTGTAATCAATTAGTTGGCCCTATGCGAGCACGAAATCTGCGTTAGCTGTTAGCGTAATTTTGGAATCGGCGATCATAACCGTATTTAAGGTGCTTGAGGGCAATTAACGGCAATGTTATTTGGCGGGTAATTTGCGCTCTCTCATTGTAGTAGCTTTACTGCGCGTCGTACCGAAGTTCGTTCTAGAGGACACGAGTGGTTTTCCAAATGCAGTGCTTCATAACAGACGAATGTGTGCAGCTGGTACTTCTGTTTAAGTGGTATCAGCATTCACATGTTGTTTTATGTTTTTGTTATCGATCTCGTCGGCAATTCTATACACAAGAAGCAGCTCCATTATTTCCCAGTGGCACGTAATTCCGAATCTGCTTCATACATATATATTCCGCAGACCAGTATACGGTGATGGCGGGGGGGAACCTCATACCACTACTAGTCAATTCCTTTCCCGTTCCATTGGCAAACAGGGCGAGGGAAAAACGACAGTCTCAAAAACCCTCGCATGAGTCTTAATTTCTCGCATCTTACCTTCATAGTCCTTACGCGAAATCTGCGACAGTGGAAGCGTCCTACAATCGGCCTCAATTTGTCGGTTCTCTAAATTTGCGCAGTAGTGGCTAGCGGAAAGAGCATCGTCTTCCCTCCAACGATTCCATTTTGAGTTCACGAACCTTTTTTCTACATCAGCCATTCACTGTCCATGCTTTTGTAAACTTATCAAATGATGGAAGAAAGATTAATGTTAGCACTGTGTCGACAACGAGATTATTAGAGAAGAAGCGCAAATTCGGGTTTCGGAAACATAGGGAATTAAGCCTGACATTCTTTTTACCGGTACCCGCCGACACTCACCTTACACGATTTGGGGGAACCACGGCAAATCTAAATATGAATGGTCCGATGGACTTGGATCTTCATTCTCTTGAATGCGTCTCCAGTGTCTCAGTATGACACCACATAGTTCAAAGTGAAGTAAGCTGGTTATGTGTGCCCAAAATCATATTCTTGTGAGCGAATAACTGATGTGTTGGATAAAATGCATTTATTTACTACAACGTACAGGTATGTAAGTCATTCGTCTGTATACTTATAAAAATGTAAACTCGAGAAAGACATACACATATCAAAATATAGTAATGTAGATAAAATGATAAATGAAGAACTGTTTGATACAAAAGGTGAGCGAAAGAGTAACAGCGAGAATAATGATTGAGAGCCTGTGCCCGAATATGTGCTGGATTTATTAATCTGTCTGGATAAGATATTGACAGATGTTCGATGTAGTTAGTATGCTGTCACGAATCGATTGGCGCAAGAGTAAAAGTACGTAATGATAGCTCCAGACTAATCAAATTACTATTACTTAAATCGTTTGGAATTTGGCTTGAATCTATAATTGTGACAAAGTTGTGGTAGACGTTCCCGAACAAATGGCAGCAAGTAATGTATTTCTGCACGAAATTTTTGGAGATGCTGCACTATTAATCATATGAACTTGCATTTGGAGTAAGTAGCAAACGTGTCTCCGTTCTTTCATCAGCGGCATCCGTAGAGATCCCTTTATCTACCTCGAAACTAGCCCACCTGCATCTGTTGTTACCTATTACATGCATTTTGATACAATCTAGAATGAAGTGCTGATATGGATTGTTATCTACCTAAACTAGCACTAATCGAACGTTGTACATTATCAGCTATGGAAACGAGCAGCGCAGTTCTGAGAGAAGATGCAGGTAATTTATTATTTAGCTTATGACAAAAATGCACAGTAAAGGGACATGTGTAATATAACAAAAATAAGACAGAAGGGAAGCATATAGTAATATTAACAAAGTAGCGTAAAACATTTAGAGGTGTTATTACCCTCACATTCCCCGTGCAGCTCTCGGATAATGTGGTGTGTTGATTGCTCCATCGCACCAAAATCGCATTCGTGGCTGCGTAAGATCTCCATTTCTAAAGATCTACCTTGCATCTTATATGCCTGATTTAGATGTGATTAAGATGGCTGCAGATGTTTCTTGGCACCAGCTTCCCTCTTGGCAGTACGACTGGGTCAGTCTGATTCTCCAGGCACTACCCAGTGACGATGTCCAATTAGACCTCTAGCACTCTTCTAAGTCGTAAGGATCACAATGGTAGAAATTACTGAGTTCCCACACAGGCTTTCTAGATTTAATCCTATCATGTGGAAGGTGAAGATGAATTTGGAGAGTCTCTGTTGGTTCTCTAGAATGTGTAAACATTAGGAACACGCTGTCAGAATAAGTCGCCTTAGTCAACACCCAAGAACGTGAGCGTGTCACTGCAGGATTGTACCAATAGCTCTAGATGACACCGTAAGTTATTTTACAAGTCTAGAGACTGGTAAAACACACACATCAAAAAACATTTTGCATCACTTCGGTTCTGACAGTTCCTGAACTTGTGCAGAAAATTGGAATAGAGATCAACATAAATCTCATTTCCACCCTTTTTATTGCTCATGAAAAGCTCACATTGCATGTTGTACCACCATACAACGAGACCTTCAGAGGAGGTGGTCCAGACTGCTGTACATACCAGTACTTTTAATACCTTTTAATACCTCTTGGATTGATGCATGCCTGTATTCGCCGTGGCGTACTATCCACAAGTTACTCAAGGCACTGTTGGTCCAGATTGTTCCACTCCTCAACGGCGATTCGGCGTAGATCCCTCAGAGTGGTTGCTGGTTCAAGTCGTCCATAAACAGCCCTTTGCAATCTATCCCAGGCATGTTCGATCGGGTTCATGTCTGGAGAACGTGCTGGCCACTCTAGTCGAGCGATATCGTTACCCTGAATGAAGTAATTCACAAGATGTGCACGATGGGGGCGCGAATTGTCTCCCATGAAGACGAATGCTTCGCCAATATGCTGCCGCTATTGTTCCACTATCTGTCGGAGGATGGCATTCACGTATCGTGCAGCCGTTACGACGCCTTCCATGACCACCAGCAGCGTACGCCGGCCCCACGTAATGCCACTCCAAAACAGCAGGGAACCTCCACCTTGCTGCACTCACTGGACAGTGTGTCTAAGGCGTTCAACCTGATCGAGATGCCTCCAAAAACGTCTCCATCGATTGTCTGGTTGAAGGCATATGCGACACTCATCGGTAAAGAGAACGTGATGACAATCCTGAGCGGTGCATTCGGCATGTTGTTGGGCCCATGTGTACTGCGCTGCATGGTTTCGTGGTTGCAAAGATGGACATCGCTATGGACGTCGGGAGTGAAGCTGCGCATCATGCAGCCTATTGCGCACAGTTTGAGTCGTAACAGGACGTCCTGTGGCTCAATGAGAAGCATTATTCAACATTGTGGCGTTGCTTTCAGGGTTCCTCGGAGCCATAATCCGTAGGTAGCGGTCATCCACTGCAATAGTAACTCTTGGGCGTCCTGTGCGAGGCATATCACCGACAGTTCCTGTCTCTCTGTATCCACTCCGTGTCCAAACCACATCGGTTTGGTTCACTCCGAGACGCCTGTACACTTGTTGAGAGCCCTTCCTGGGCAAAGTAACAATGCGGACGCAATCGAACCGCGATATTGACCGTCTAGGTATGGTTGAACCACAGACGAAACGAGCTGTGGACTTCCTTCCTGGTAGAACGACTGGATCTGATCGGCTGTCGGACACCCTCAGTCTAATAGGCACTGTTCATGCATGGTTGTTTACACTTCTGGGCGTGTCTAGTGACATCTCTGAACAGCCAAATGGACTGTGTCTGTGATATCCACAGTCAACGTCTATCTTCAGGACTTCTGGAAACCGGCGTGATGCAAAACTTTTTTTGATGTGTGTAAATGACGTCAATATCCTTGGCGCGTAACTGAGAAGTTAGGTTTCTCAACGGAAATTGCGACCTTGCCACGTATTCTAGGCGGATTAGTATGCGACATCACGGCGGGCGTGAGTTCAGCACCACTAATTCGGTCTTAGGAAAGAAATTTTGAGAGCTCGAATACTTACCATTGTTGAATAAATGTGTCATTGAGTTGTTCCCGCGTCAGATCTGTATTCAGTCTCAAGCCTTAGACGACTTCCTCCATCGTCAGGAGATTTCTGTAGGCTGTTAGGTTAATTACTTTATTTAGTTGGCCGGATTATGTCACGAAGACATCGCGAAGTCATGGAACTTCCATCTGCTACCAGAGATTGTGTGAATGACTGTGATGGAGGAACATTAGTATCGATGCTGGATGCTTTAGATGCCGGATGATTTAGCTGATTACTCTATTGCCTTACATCATCGAGTGACAGTTTACAAAAACGGCTGAGGGTGTAACCACTATTTCGGTTAAAGTTGATATTACGCATCCCGATCTCAACGGCTACTTTGATGCCAGATTCCCAGCAGGTAAATCGAGGGATAATGTTTCCGTCCCTCAGAACATAATTTCTTCGAAATCTCGATATTTAACATAGCACCTGTGCTCTGTGCTGCTTTCTGGAATCGTTCGTAATGACTGTTCAATGTATCTTTTATCATATTTGCAAAGTATTTTAAAAATTTCGTGAACACTGAGACCAAGGCCGTGTTTTATTAGGAGCCGCATCTTTTTAATTTTATTGGATGGTCAGAAAATGGACTGAATGCCACGTATCCCTATTTTATTTGTATAGCCCCGAAGGGAGGAAGGTTGAATCATCTTGTGATGACTGAGTATCTCAGTGTTTGTATTTCTTAGAGATGGCTAACTAGATACCTGTTCTTGTGGACTGGATGACTAAAGCTCTGTGCACTGAGATTTTGGTCAGTAAATGTTGGCTCCTGCCCATTTGTTGAAGTCCTCGAAGTCTGAATTACATTACTTATTACTCTAGGTTCAGTTACAGAACATTTGTATGTTTACAGTACATTAGTATAAAGTATTAGAAATAAGTTTTCAAATAACGTGAGCTTCAGTAAGAAGTATCTTCATAATTTGCTTCTTACATTTTCCTCCACTTGTACATTGCGTACATCACTGCTCTAACACGGATGACAAAACTTGCACCACGCTAACAAAATGCGAGAAAATTAATTGCCTTTCCGCTATAGAAAGTTTAACATGGAATTCCCTTCACCGCCATATGAGCGCCAAATATGACTCCAGATAGGCTGCTCTTCACGCAATGAATACACTTTTCATATATGAACTCACTTATTAACATCACTGATAGTCATTAAAAAGTAAACAAAACAACAGAATAATTTTAGGACTCTACTAGTATTTTCTCTATTTCTACACAATAATCACTACCTGTTTAAAACTGATTTAGCTTTTTTTCAGTAGTGTAGGCAATTTGATTAGATTGTTATCGAAATCATTTAACTCATTATTATAGCTAACAGTTTTATTTTGAATATGAGATTTTAAATTTTATATATTGTTTCGCTGTAACGAAAATTCAAAAGTTAATTCAATACTACTATGCCCGGCAGATGATGGTTACTATCAAACAAATGACCAGAAAAAGTAGAATTTATCCCACCACTTTTCAAGGCTCTTAGGCGTTCGGGGCACGTATCTAGTTCTTGAATTCCTGCGTATTTGACCTACATATACTGGGTAACTTTGATGCCTGTAAGGCGGTAGATGACACTTCTACTGTATTTGTCAAAGTGTTTAGTGTGAGCTTTCACTGAAATTATTTAAAGTAATTACGTGACATCCTGAAGGCACGAACAGTCATTTTCGCACGCTGGGAACGTGTACGAAAAAGAAATCGTAATACCTTGTACAAATACACTCGAATACTTCCAGAATGAGATTTTCACTCTGCAGCGGAGTGTGCGCTGATATGAAACTTCCTGGCAGATTAAAACTGTGTGCCCGACCGAGACTCGAACTCGGGACCTTTGCCTTTCGCGGGCAAGTGCTCTACCAACTTTTTTTTTTTTATTATCAGATTGACTTGGTATATTTCACGAGAATTCAGACAACCATAGTCAAATCATCATTTAATATTAGCTGCAAAAGAAAATCAACAAATTAGTTGAAACACAAATAAAACATTACTTCTGAAGGGGAAGACCAACCCGTTACCCCACCCGTATGAATTTTGGGTGTATATATATACATGCAAAAGAGAAAAAAAAATTACGAAAAAATACAACAAGGGAGGGGACTCAAGCTCAGGGAAGAAACAGGAATCACAGGGGAACTTAACCAACACCTTGACGGTTAAACACAAGAAAAAGCATATTCGCAAAAAGCGTTCGGTATTGTGGTAACCGCTGCCATTTCCAATGCTCAGTTGACAAATAATGGTGAAAAACGCGGGGATCTGGGTCATTACCGCCTTCAATGACGTAGTGGACATAGTAACCCAAGAACCAGACAATCGTGTTCCTTTTCGTCTGAGGAAAATAAGAGATGTCCGGATGTAAGAAGATGTCGTCTGGGAATGCGGTTTCAGGCCCTCTAGTAAGAAAAGCTAATTGACGGCGGACCCAGAGCCAATGATCCCGTCCGCAAGCAACTAGCCTGTGAAGTAAGGTGTCAGTTTGATGACATTCCTCACACTGATCAGTCGGACGAAGGCCAATACGAAAAAGACGATCACCAGTAGGTATCAGACGGTAAATGACCTTATACCACGTTGAAACAATCTCCATCGGCAAAATGGGAAGACTAAGATGAGACCAGACCGTTTTCCATGACGTTGACGGGGAAGCAAGTTCAACAGAAGAAGGGAAACATGCTGTACCCCAACGGATTTGTAGCATGTTGGTAGTAATATGCGTCATAGAAAGTATATCAGCACCCAGAATACCGACAAGTACAAAGTATTCACGAATGTGCCGCAATTTAGGATTAATCCGTCCAACATCAACAGGAGGGGTCAGACTGGCCGGCCGGAGGCGGGAAAGTAAACGAGAGGTGACTGAATGCGGAGCCCGCGTACAGGTTAAAACATTGCGGCGGGCAAATAAGATGGACGTCTTCAATTTGACATCTGAAAGACCCAATCCTCCAAGCTTCCGAGGCCTGGCCACAACTTCATACCGGACACGGAAGACATGGCGGCGCCACAGAAATCGACTAGACAGCTGTTTCAGCCTGCGGGCCATCATCGCGGGAAGCGGGAAGACCTGCGCAACGTAGTATATTTTACTGAAGACATAGGTCTCTAAAACCCGTGCCTTGTGAAGGAGGCTAAGGGAACGGCGGTCATGTTCAAGGATCGCCCCGTGAACACGACTCGCAACCTCACGCCAATTTAGTGCCGCCATTTTGATCGGAATACGATCCACTATGATCCCCAAGGTCTTATGGCGATCGACAACCGTCGTCCAAGGAATGACGACATGATCAAAGCCTCTCAACGGTAGGAACGTGCATTTGCGATCATTAATGCGAGCACCAGCAAGACCACAAAATGAATCCAAGGTATCCTTAAGCCGCGGTATGTCCTCGGCATGTCGTACTAAAACCATGACGTCATCGGCGTATGCACGGACTGCAAAAATTTCCCCCAATATATTCCAGCCACGTAATTGCATGGTGAGATGGCGAAGTAAGGTCTCTAAGGATAGAACAAAAAGTGACATGGATAAGGGGCTTCCCTGGGGTAACCCCCGTCTGATCGATATCCGGGGGGTAGGGTGACCGTTCACAATCACCGAGACACTGATACCGGTAAAAAGATTAGTTAAGACTTGTCGAGCATCATTATTAAAGCCGACAGCGGTGAGCACTCTCGATAAAAAATCATGGCTGACGCGATCGAACGCTTTTTGGAAATCAAGAAAAAGCAAAGCCCCTGGGATATTAGCGGCAGCCGCCACCGAGATTACATCGCGACATTCGAGAACGGAAGTCAGTATCGTGCGTCCAGGCACACAGCTTTGGTGGGCGGCAATAATGGTATCGAGCAGCTTAGAGAGACGGATATTAATTGCTCGAGCGACAAGTTTATAATCAAAGTTAAGGAGAGTAATAGGACGGAGGGAATCAATTGCAGGTCGACCTGTGGATTTCGGGAGGAGGACCATTCTGCCTTCCTGAAAAGGAGCAGGAAGTGAGACTCCCCGCATCACTTCATTTACCATTGACGTTAAGGTGTCACCAATGAGCGGCCAAAATTGAACATAGAACTCCTTAGGAATACCATCTAATCCAGGCGACTTGCGGGACTGCGATCCTGCAACAACATCATATATGTCATCCTTCTGAAAGGGACGCAGAAAGGCGTCGTTTAATTGAGGAGTGACGACGCGAGGCAGCAAGGAGGTAAAGTCGTCAAGAGAGGTTTCCGCCGGGACATGAGTATCGTACAGATCAGTAAAATAGGTGTAGACGAAGTCAGAAATGTCACGGTGAGAGGTGAACACGCGGCCGTCAGCGGTTGTGAGGGAGGCAAGGCACCCGTTTCCGGCGCGACGTGACGTGACGTGACGTCAGTTCCTCTTGTAGAAGGGAACGTGGTTGAGACCTCGTCCGCAGGCCCTCCATTTGAATGCGTTTGAGCTGCAGCAATTTGGCTTTGATGCGCTGTATATCAGTAACCCGTAGGGCAGCATGCGTAGCACTATCGTACAGTTGACGTAAGACAGAATAGTAAAATTCTTGCGTTCGTCGATCTTCTGCCACCTTCGCAGCCCCAAAACGCATGAGAGCCCTACGGATGTGTGGTTTTGCATACAGTGTCCACCATGCCACGATAGACGGGTACCGGTCCATAGTACGAGAACAACGAGTCCAAATGTCCTCCAGGACGATACCAAGGGAGGTATCTTGCAAATACGCGATATTGAGCATCCAAGGAGGACGAAACAATTTTACCGGTTGTCGCTCGTAATTAAACGTAACGGCTACAGCGCAATGATCAGTAAAACAGGCTGGTATCACATCAACAGCCAGAAGTTGCCCACACAAGGAATCGGAAAGGTAAAAGCGATCGAGGCGACTGCTAGACGTGGGAGTAAAGTAGGTATGTCGCACAAGTGTAGGATAGCGAGAAACCCACACGTCACGCAGGTGCAAGGAGCGCACAAGGTCGTCGAGTTCTTTACTGAAATTAAAATTAGAAGACTGATCTACCAGCCGTAGAACACAATTGAAGTCCCCACCTAAAATTATCTTTGTCGGGGATTTACGAAGCAGGTAAATGACTTCTTCTTTATAGAAACTCGAACGTGCGGTAGTACAACCCGAACCAGAAGGGGCATAAAGAAGGAGTAAACTGAGATCATAAAACGTGCACCCGATCCCCCTTCCACTGTCGAGTACTTCGAAATTCATCAACGGAATGCCTTCTCTATAAAACAAGGCAGTGCCCGTAGAAAGTTCGGAAGCGACATTAAAAAACGTCGAGAACCCAGGAATGGAAAACTGGTCGAATAGGACTACCTGTAAAAAAACAACATCTGCCCCAGACTGATAGATAAACTGTCGCAAAGCGGCGAGCCGAAGCTCAGAACATATTCTGTTAATATTCAGAGTAAGAAATGTATATGCTTGCATGGAACTTCAACCCAGAAAGAAGAACAAAGATCGGTAGAGAGCCGTCAGCTGACGGAGCAACATACAAGTAATCATACCAGAAACAAGCGCTTAACCACAGAGAGAAAAACTACGAAACAGAACCCTCATCTTCCCACTGCTTTTTCTTCGGCCGTGACGCGGCTCTCTGTGGCTGTTTACGGATTCGACTACGGCTCCGCGGTGCCGACGCTGCAGCGTTCGGCTGCGTGGGAGCATCATGTAGACATTCCGTGTCAGATTGCGGGAGAGAGGCCTCTACATTCCACTCGTCCGCAGACATGGGTTCACGGTGGGACAGTTGGTGAGTATCAACGGGATCCACTGGCTCTGGAGAATCAATCAGTTGTTTGATGGGAGGAGGCTGTGACCCAGAGGGGGCGACAGAAATTCCAGAAGGGGGATGCGAAACAGAGTCAATAGGAGAAGTGTCAGAGAGAACCGGAGAAGACACGTGGCAACCAGAAGCAGGTTCCGTCACGGGCGTCTCCGAAGAGGCTGCCGCGGCAGCAGGAACAACGTCAGATAAGGTGTCAGGGAGCTTCTGCAAAGGCGTGATAGCACCTGTGGCGTCCTCATCCACGATTTCCGACTGAGAAAGAGAGTCCTTTACCGGAGGCCCATCGGAAGGGCGAGCCAATAAGGAAGATTCATCAGCCGCATCATCCTGTGTTCGCCGACGCTTGTTGTGAGAAATCAGCGCGGGCACATCGGAATTAAGGGCAGCAACATCCCTACTCAAGGACAACGGGGGAAAACCACGGCCGTTGTCGGGCAACGGATCACTGCGTCCCTCAGTAACAGTGAGCGATTCAGTCCGAGATCTTTGCGGGAGAAGATCAGCTAAAGTCAATTTTTTACGCTGTTCGTATGTAGGTTTTAATACCACCACACGCCGCGGACAATTAGTACGGAAATGACCAGTTTCATTACAATAATAACATGTTCCTTCCTGGCCACTGTACGTGATATGGACCCTATAACCACATACCTGTAGGTAAGAAGGAATAGGTTTTTTGACCACCATTTCCACCGACCGAATACCACTATATACCTGTAAGCGGTGCTGAGCAGACCAGCGTTCCTTTCGAATATGGCGTACGTCCCCATAAGGAAGCAAAACGGACTTCAGAAAACAGTCGTCAACCTCGGGCGGAAGGTTAAATACCCGAACATTCGTATATATCACTTCTGCATTTGCCAAGAGAACCATACTAGTGGAACCATCACGGTGCGTAAAGGGTACCTGAGAACCATGACGAGAAAGTAGCCTATCAACCTGGAGCGGGTCAAGAAACTTAACAAAAAACACATATAATTCGCTGTCGAAATATGCGGTATGCACCTGATCAGTAGTGACCTTAACTGTATCGACTAACCAGTCATGTATCTCCAAAGAACCGGGCTGGACGTGACGCGTGGATTTGTCAAAGGTAAAACTGACTGTACCTGTACGCGGAACTTTCGTGGGAACCATGGTGGACATCACGGCGAGAGACGACGCCGCGACAGCAAGGGCCGCACGAACACCAAACACCAGCCGACAACCAGCGATGCGACGCGCACGGAGACGCGTGGATTTGTCAAAGGTAAAACTGACTGTACCTGTACGCGGAACTTTCGTGGGAACCATGGTGGACATCACGGCGAGAGACGACGCCGCGACAGCAAGTGCCGCACGAACACCAAACACCAGCCGACAACCAGCGATGCGACGCGCACGGAGACCAACACGGCACTAAACTGACAGGAGGAAAACACGCTGCGCTACGGTAGAGGCGGAACTAAGAGCACAACCTAGTCGCCCGACGCGCGAAGCGAGAATTAGCCAACTGAGCTACCGAAGCACGACTCACGCCCGGTACTCACAGCTTTACTTCTGCCAGTACCTCGTCTCCTACCTTCCAAACTTTACAGAACTTTACAGACGGCTTCATGCACTAAAGCCAATTGACTACATACTTTGATGTGGACATGATTATCATTCCAGTGCTGCAGTGTGTAAAAGTAACCCCATCTACATTTTTTGTTGATGAGGTGTTTCTCATTTCGAATTCGCATTTCAGTGTTGGTTGTTTGGAAAATAGTGTCAAGTCACTTGTAACAGTGAGATCTGCTTGCAGCACGGGACGGATCGTGGCCTTTCGATACTGTGAAGAGAGTCGATCTCCCACCAATCATCTAGGTCTGAAGATGATCCAGAGAGATCGAAACTTCTCGCTTAATTAAAAATGTGCAATTGACACGGAAGAATCAATGAAAATTGTTTCAATCCTCTAAGTAATTACGTTACCAAAGCCGCACTTTAAAATGGCATACAAAACTAAAGTAGCCTGGAATAGGATATCGGCCCCTGATTTTTTGGTACAAACATTCGCTGTGCCAGCCAGGCTGGAGACGATATCACTCGAAAAAGACACTTCGCCCTGGACGCTCTTGAGCTGTGGTCACACAATATTTCTTCCTCTACACTCATGAACTGGCAGATAAGTTTGGGTATAGTGGAGAACAACATTGGTGAGATGTGTATCAGTTGTTTTGCTCCACTGATGTTGGTCTTCCTTATCCAGCAACAATTCATAGCCTAGCCTGCTTAGTACATATAATTAGCGTAATATACAGTCAGTACTTCCGAAAAGTAAATTAATAATGACGTTGGAGTGGGTCAGTTGTAATAAAATCTGTCTTATCGTGACAAAGCTATGTTTATTCCTGGTTGGGAATCCGGTGACGATGTGGATGTTTGCATTAGTTCCTGCCTACGTCTCTGCACATGCTGTACGCAGATCGTAGGGGGTATTGCCTAATTAACAGGACACGGAGGTGAAGGTATAGGTCGGGATCAGTCGTATTTGAGGAGACATCCGTCCTCTGGATTCCGCATACTACGGAATCTGCAGGAGCAACTGCACTCATGCTTATAAATTAAGGATAATTGCAGAATGTGGTGCCACACAACGTAGCACTTCACGAAACTGCCGCTAATAGCATACGTACAAAGGAAACACTCACGATACAGATCTGTAAGTCCACGGTATTGGTGTTAAGTTGAGAAAATCGTCCCGAAACACATGTGCTACAAAACTCCACTGTTTCCTGCGCATGTACCCCTACATCAATATGGGATATTATCACCATGCACACTTACACAGGCCGTACAACCGGTTGGCATACTCTGGATCAGGTGGTCGAGCAGCTGCTGGGGTATAGCCTCCCATTCTTGCACCAATGCCTGTCGGAGATCCTGAAGTATCATAGGGGTTTGAAGACGTGCAGCGATACAACGACCGAGAGCATCCAAGACGTGCTCCATGGGGTTTAGGTCTGGAGAATAGGCAGGCCACTCCATTCACCTGACACCTTCTGTTTCAAGGTTCTCCTGCACGATGGCAACTCGGTGGTGCCCTGCGTTATCACCCATCAGGAGGAAGGTGGGACGCACTGCATCCCTGAAAAGTTGGACATACTGGTACAAAGTGACCTCCCGATACACGTGACCTGTTCCAGTTCCTCCGTCAAAGACATGCAGGTGTGTACATGCACCAATCATAATCCCACCCCACCCCATTAAACCACGACCTCCACACAGGTCCCTTTCAACGACATTAAGGGTTTGCTATCTGGTTCCTGGTTCATGCCAGATGAAAACCCGGCGACAATCACTGTTCAGACTATACCTGGACTCGTTCGTGAACGTAAACTGGGACCACTGTTCGAATGACCACGTACTTTGTTCTTGACACCAGGCTTTACGGGCTCTCCTGTGACCTGGGGTCAGTGGAATGCACCTTGCAGGTCTAAAGGTGAATAAACCATATCTGTTCAGTCGTCTGTAGACTGTGTGTCTGGAGACAACTGTTCCAGTGGCTGCAGTAAGGTCCCGAGCAAGGCTGCCTGCAGTACTCCGTGGCCGTCTGCGGCCACTGATTGTGAGATGTCGGTCTTCTTGTGGTGTTGTACACCGTGGACGTCCCGTACTGTAGCGCCTGGACATGTTTCCTGTCTGCTGGTATCGTTGCCATAATCTTGAAATCACACTTTGTGGCACAAGGAGGGCCAGTGCTACGTCCTGCTATGTTTGACCAGCCTCCAGTTGCCTTAGTATTCTATTCCTCATAACGTCATCAATTCGAGTTCTTTGAGTCATTCTCAACACGCAGTCACATCTGGAAACCTCTGCACCGTACTCTGACACTCACCAACACACCTCTGCGTATGTAAACTGCTACCAGCCCCACCCATACCCCGATGTGATTTAAACCCTCAAACCACCCACCAGAGCGTTGTTTCACCACGTATCAGCATTATTTAATTCATTAGCATGAGTGTACAATAGGAAAACCGTTTTTAAAACCCATAGTGATCGAATCAACTTTAAGCAGGCCAGTACAAAACACGATCACCTCTGGTTCACAAGGAAGCTCAGCTTGCCGTTCTCTCACTTGATATACTGCGAACAACCGATGAAGGGCAACAGGCAGATTCTATATTCCAGATTTTCAGAAAACGTCTGACATGGTGCTCCACTGCAAATTCATAACGAAGGTCGGAGCGTGCGGAATAGGTTGCCAGGTATGTGAGTAGTTCGAAGACTTCTTAAGTAACAGAATCCAGTACGTTGTTTTGGACGGTGAGTGGTCACCAGAGACAAGGGCATCGTCAGAAGTCCCCTAGGAAAGTGGTATAGGACCGCACTGACCTATACGGTGAGCTGAAGTCTGCTGCTCCTTGTTGATGATACGGGACACTATCGTCGAAGAGTGACTGTAGAAAAATATAGAATGACAGACAAAATTTCTATTTGCTTTGACGTAAATGTACAAAAACGCAAGTTAATGCAGATGAGTACGAAAAACAATCCTGTAATATTCTAATACATTATTTGGCGGTATGATGCGTGAGACATTCGCGTCGTTAAGTATATGGGCATAATGGTTGCAAAGCGATATGAAATGGAACCAGCACGTAAGGACGGTAGTGAGTCAGGCGAATGGTCGACTTCGGTTGCTTCGGAGAATTTTAGGGAAGTGTAGCTCACCTGTAAAGGAGACCGCGCGTAGAACACCATTCTTGAGTACTGCTCGAGTGTCAGGATCTTCACCAGCTCGTATTAAAGGAAGGCATCGAAGCATTTCAGAAGGGTGCTTCTAGATTTGTTGTCAGCAGATTCTAAAAACACGCAAGTATTACGGATAGGCTTCGGGGACGCAGATGGGAATCCTTGGAGGGAAGGGAACGCTCTTTACGAGGAACTCTATTGAGAAAATGTAGCGACTCGGCATTTGAAGCTGACTGCAGAACGATTTTACTGTCGCCAACGGACATTTCCGTAAGGACCATGCAGAACAGTGCAGAGAAATAAGGCACATACGGAGGCATATAAACAGTCGATTTTCTCTTGCTTCATTTGCGAGTGGCACAGGAAATGAAATCAGTTGTAGTACTAATAGTACAGGGTGGCACACGAAATGTGTTACCGATTGTTTCTCTCACAATTTACGACGCACATTACATATCCCTCTGGCATCTCTACAGCAGTACCAGCAGAGCTTGGAAAAACAAATGAGTTACGAAATGACATGTAATTCACGATACTGCCGCTAGGAGACTAGTAAGCAGCAATGGCTGACAACGGAAGACTGACGACACAGCAACGATCGGCAATTGTGTTACTTTTTCATGAAACGAAAAGCCTTGTTTTGACTCAGAGGCGTTTTCGACAACAGTTTAACACACAATGGGTCCCTTGCAAGAAGACCATCCACAGGTTGTATGATAAATTTGTTCAGGAAGGAACAGTATTGGAAGCGAAGCGACCTCGGCCTAAGCCTGTTTGTTCGCAGGAGAATATTGGAGCTGTACGAGTTGCTGTACAGAGAAGTCCCGGGAAATCGTGTAGAATGGCAGCAGTGCAACTGGGAATATCCAGACGCTCCGTTCAACGCATTCTTATGAGTGACCTCCATATGTTCCCGTACAAGATGACCTGTGCACGGAAGCACATTGAAGAAGACAAGCAGCAGAGACTACTGTTTGCTCAGTAGGCGGAGGATAGGGAAGAAACTCTCAACAACGTTTGATTTTCAGACGAGGCGCATTTTCATTTAGACGGTGTGGTTAACAAACAAAATGTACGCTTTTGGGCCACTGAAAACCCACAAGTGCTTCATGAACGACAGCTTGGCCATCATTTTCCAGTCACGGACTTATTGGACCCTTTTTCTTTGAAGAAACTGTGAACAGCGAGCGTTATTTGAGCATGCTTCGCAGTAGCTTCATTCCACAGCTTCTTGCTACTGCCTTGCCCTTCAACACGCAAGGTTCATGCAAGATGGAGCAAGGCCACATACTGCAAACACTGTGTTGGAGTTTTTACACGAGTATTTCGACATGCGGATCATTTCACTCAGGTTTCCAGGTCGCTTCAATGACGGACAAAATTGGCCCCCCAATAGTCCAGACCTCAACCCATGTCACTTTTTTCTTTGGAGGTACCTAAAGGAAAAAAATTTCCGGAAACATCCACGTGATTTAATGGAGCTCAGAAGACTTTTTCTTCAAGCTTGCAGTGAAATTACGGATGACATGTGCCGTAGGGTAATCACTAGCTTCAGTGTTCGTTTGAAGGAAGTTAGGAAACGAAATGGTGGGCATATTGAGCGGGTGCTGAGTTAGAACAAATCTCCGTGGACGGCTTTTCATTGTAGTATATGTTCCTTTCAGATGGTATTGACAATAAAGTTTATATTCAACCACAAAATGGTAACACATTTCGTGCGCCACCCTGTAGTACAAGGAACCCTCCGCCGTCCACCATATTGTGGCTCGAGAGGTATGTATGTAAATGTTTATTCGGACAGTAGCCCTAACATTTCCGATGCCTAAGGCCGACAGCCCTGTCCTATTATCGAGTTCTCCAATGCTTTATCTTTCAACAAGGGAACTCAAGACTGTGCTCTCTTGACCTACCGATATAGGGGGAGTTTGACAATTACCCTGGTCAGTGCGTTCTCCAGTCCTCTCACGCACTGAAAACATCTGGCCATGTGTTACCAAGACACTGGCACGCCACTACTTACCACTATTGTGACTCATAAAATCTGGCATATAATGAGACCCAGCTTAGAGCGACGCACCTGTAACAATCATCGAAGCTCAGTTCGACTACATGCCCTGTTGGGTTGGAACAGTGGTTGCTGCTAGTGGCGTACTGTAAGCTCCGTGCACTAAATTCCGCATCCTGTATATTCCCAAATCACCTTATAATGATGTATTCTTCCTACAAAAAAGTATACGAACAATAATTAAAATTTCGTTATTAGCTGTCTTTACTGTTATTACAATTTCACTGGTCACCTGTGTATTTTTTACTAAAGAGCACGTTCCTTCTAGAGATAACATTGGCATTTTACTTTACAGTTGAGGGCAGAAGATAAAAATACTTTTACGGTTTCGAAACTGTACCGGCAGGAGAGTTCCTCCACGCATTTCAGCCACAGCTAGCACGTACGATACCGGATGTTTTGAAAGCGACAGAAATAAAGGAGGTGTGTTGCGTGGCGAGAGATTTCTCGCTTATATTGAAAGCCACATTTTTCTCTTTTCTATGCGAAGTTAAAAAGCGAAAATTTAACTGAGCTACGTTCTGGAACACGCTCCGAGCATGCGCTTGTGTGACGTTATTTTTTTTTCAGTTTTAGAATTGCTTTTCTTTCTAACATAAATGTTGTCTGTCTGACCTGATAACGGTCGGTTCTAAGCAACGCCACAGCTTACGTTAAATACCATCTGAAATGTGCAAGTCACAGAGGATCGAAATACATTTTCAATACAAGGAGTAATTTTAACGATCGTAACACAGAAGTGAGCATTCATCTGCATTGTATCATTTTCATGTCTGGTTGATGTATTCAACACTCTGACTCCCTCTACAGCTATACCTCCACACCCTCCCCCAACACACATACACACACACACACACACACACACACACACACTTACACAAACACACACAAAAATAAGAGGAGTTGTCATGACGTCACAAACTTGAAGCCGACCCAAGTGAAGACCAGCCATATTATCTACCCCAAAACATTCGCTTCTGGTGGTTTGATTCCGTGTAGTCGTGAAGTGTTTTGAAAAAAAATACCGGCTTGCGTCGCTTACGGGTGTACTAATCGTTCTGATTGTAGTCAAAAGTTTTAAGCGTTATTTTCTTATATACACTCCTGGAAATTGAAATAAGAACACCGTGAATTCATTGTCCCAGGAAGGGGAAACTTTATTGACACACTGCTGGGGTCAGATACATCACATGATCACACTGACAGAACCACAGGCACATAGACACAGGCAACAGAGCCTGCACAATGTCGGCACGAGTACAGTGTATATCCACCTTTCGCAGCAATGCAGGCTGCTATTCTCCCATGGAGACGATCGTAGAGATGCTGGATGCAGTCCTGTGGAACGGCTTGCCATGCCATTTCCACCTGGCGCCTCAGTTGGACCAGCGTTCGTGCTGGGCGTGCAGACCGCGTGAGACGACGCTTCATCCAGTCCCAAACATGCTCAATGGGGGACAGATCCGGAGATCTTGCTGGCCAGGGTAGTTGACTTACACCTTCTAGAGCGCGTTGGGTGGCTCGGGATACATGTGGACGTGCATTGTCCTGTTGGAACAGCAAGTTCCCTTGCCGGTCTAGGAATGGTAGAACGATGGGTTCGATGACGGTTTGGATGTACCGTGCACTATTCAGTGTCCCCTCGACGATCACCAGAGGTGTACGGCCAGTGTAGGAGATCGCTCCCCACACCATGATGCCGGGTGTTGGCCCTGTGTGCCTCGGTCGTATGCAGTCCTGATTGTGGCGCTCACCTGCACGGCGCCAAACACGCATACGACCATCATTGGCACCAAGGCAGAAGCGACTCTCATCGCTGAAGACGACACGTCTCCATTCGTCCCTCCATTCACGCCTGTCGCGACACCACTGGAGGCGGACTGCACGATGTTGGGGCGTGAGCGGAAGACAGCCTAACGGTGTGCGGGATTGTAGCCCAGCTTCATGGAGACGGTTGCGAATGGTCCTCGCCGATACCCCAGGAGCAACAGTGTCCCTAATTTGCTGGGAAGTGGCGGTGCGGTCCCCTACGGCACTGCGTAGGATCCTACGGTCTTGGCGTGCATCCGTGAGTCGCTGCGCTTCGGTCCCAGGTCGACGGGCACGTGCACCTTCCGCCGACCACTGGCGACAACATCGATGTACTGTGGAGACCTCACGCCCCACGTGTTGAGCAATTCGGCGGTACGTCCACCCGGCCTCTCGCATGCCCACTATACGCCCTCGCTCAAAGTCCGTCAACTGCACATACGGTTCACGTGCACGCTGTCGCGGCATGCTACCAGTGTTAAAGACTGCGATGGAGCTCCGTATGCCACGGCAAACTGGCTGACACTGACGGCGGCGGTGCACAAATGCTGCGCAGCTAGCGCCATTCGACGGCCAACACCGCGGTTCCTGGTGTGTCCGCTGTGCCGTGCGTGTGATCATTGCTTGTACAGCCCCCTCGCAGTGTCCGGAGCAAGTATGGTGGGTCTGACACACCGGTGTCAATGTGTTCTTTTTTCCATTTCCAGGAGTGTATACTGGAAATTCTGATGCACTGTAAAGTTTTACAGTATGGTTTTATTTCTTTGATTTGACTTTAGATTTCCTATCAGTCCAACGCGAAGAGCTCTCTGGAGATGATCAATACACTTGATTTTCATTGTTTGGTTATTCAAAAGTCCTGGCAAGAAATATCCTGGAAGTGGGAGCTAATGTTTTGAAATTTAACAATTTAGTATAAAAGTAATGTAACTACATGAAGTTAATTAAATCTTCAGTAAAATGTGTGGAAAACCTGTTACAGTGGTTAAATTATAAGTACTTAAAGGTTTACATATTTGTTAAAGCAAAGTCCAGGCTATTTAGATCACTACATTGATCATTGTGTTGTCGTGTTACCCTGTAAATTGCTGTTATTTGCCACACCGAATGTCACTTGGTAGGTACAATTTAAAAACAAAGCTGATGTGTAAACTACAATGGGCTTGACTATCTTAAATTCAGTTCATTTCCTTCCTAATTTAACGAATCTTTCACTTGTTGAGATGATAACTGGCTTGTTTATATCATCCCTGCATACATCTACGGGACACCAAAGGAAATAAGGTAAATTTCTTGCAAACTTGAACATTTAAAATTTGCATTTGACTTGAAAATGCAACGAATACAAATCGGTGCCTATAATTATCAATCACTGCTTTTGAAGTTCTGGCTTTATCGATTATCGACACAAACACAACGAAAGTGAATAGAAATGGATTAGGAAAGCACGCTTTTCGTAGCACATACTTCTCTTCTCGGTTATTCGAAGTGTATAAACAAAAAGGAATTACAGAACTGAGGCCAGAAGCGTCGTATTTTCGTGTCATATTACTGTATGGTTCAAATGGTTCAAATGGCTCTGACCACTATGGGACTTGACATCTATGGTCATCAGTTCCCTAGAACTTAGAACTACTTAAACATAACTAACCTAAGGACAACACACAACACCCAGCCATCACGAGGCAGAGAAAATCACTGACCCCGCCGGGAATCGAACCCGGGCGCGGGAAGCGAGAACGCTACCGCACGACCACGAGATGCGGGCTATTACTGTATCGAGTACGCATTTAAGACCAGAAAAACGTTTAAAGTTGCGTTCTTATGCTGTGTTGTTCACTAAAACAGTGTAACATTTACTATATAAAACAAATATCGAGTGCACACGACAGAAATAACTAACAAGAAGCAATTGTAAACACTCGTCTGCTAAAATGAATGTGTGTGAAATCTTATGGGACTTAACTGCTAAGGTCATCAGTCCATAAGCTTACACACTACTTAACCTAAATTATGCTAAGGACAAACAAACACACCGATGCCCTAGGTAGGACTCGAACCTCCTCTGGGATAAGCCGCACAGTCCATGACTGCAGCGCCTGAGATCGTCTGCTAATGTTTTGGGGGATCCAAGATGGCGGTAGGTCCCGCCCACTGGCTTCAAAACAACGTACAGCGTAAGTTTGTAGCGCCATCTCCCCTTATTCTACCTTCATGGAGGACACAACGCTTTGTGAACGGAACGCGGCGGTGCGCGAGTCGGCGATTGGTTGGCGGACAGAAGCGGAGATGGCGTGCCTGAGGCCGGGCGGCGGTAGTCACGTGGTTGTATTGGAGTCGGCGGGAGTTGGCCGGCGCGGTGCGTTCTCCGGCAACCTCGTGAGCTGTGGACGTGCCCGCTTCCTGAGAGGGACGCGCTGTTATGGTCTTGCGAAGTGAGGGTCTGACATCTTGGCAAAATCGCCCTAGCATCAGGACACTCACTTACGTACGCTAATTACTAAGAGCGCTTAGGTAACTGTAATTGTGATCGCTCTTGGCACAATAAGACGTTGCAAGAGGTGTGATGTATGTTAGTTCGATTTCATATGAGGGCTCTAAGTGTGTGTTCTGCTTCCGCATAATATTGATGTATTTGCAGATGTGTGTCATTAAGTTCTAGTGAGTGCCGGTTCTCGTGAGCCTGTGCATTTCCCACTCTTAGTGTTTGTTTGTCAAGTACTGTTTCACTTAAAGGAAGCACTTCGTAATGAAATCAGTTGTTGTTTAGCCTTGGTTTTATAGAGTTAATTTACTGACCAATCTCAAATGTTAAGGTTAAGAAAGGTTTTTCTGCCTTACGTTGTCGCGTGTGGTCTGTGTTTCAGCAAGCTGAGGCAGTTGGCAATCGAAGCGCAGAGCTTCCCTTTAGATTACAAGTTTGGCTTACAGTCGGTGGACTTCGCCTGAGCTCGGGTGTTCCTGTTCGGTAGCGTTTGCTTGGTTCACATATTAGTGGTCTACTCGACGTGAGGTTGCAAACGGAGCCACGTCTTGGTTCGAAGTTAAGTATTACTTCTCTCAGTCGGTTCCACCGCGCGTGTTCAAACTTCGAGCTTACGTGCTTGGACCTTGCTTCTGTTATAACGCATTTATCATTGTACAAGGTTGTAACTTTCTACGCCCTAAAGGTCCACCTTAAAAGTCAATAGACATTTGAATAATTTCCTGATCCGCTCTGCAAAATTGCCCAAGTTGAGTTTAATAAATACGTTTAAAGCTTTCGTATTAAAGTTGAGGCTGTGTTTTTCAACTGATATTTTACATGTAATGTTAAAGTTTGAAATGAAAAGGGTCTTAAATAATGTGTCTTAACTTGAGTTGTCTGTTAAAGTTATGGTTAAATTCAGCCTTGGTGGCTCCTCAATTTTGGTGGAAAATCGTGGGCTACATGTAATCTTAAAGTTTGAAATTGAAAGGGTCGTAAATAATGTGTCTTAACTAGAGTTTTTTGTGAAAAGTTATTTATTAACTTGCTTATGATTTATTTAATGAATGTCTCTTAAATAATCTTGTCTGAGTGGCGTCTGTCAAATTGTATCTGAGGTTGTTTTGGGTAGCTAACAAAACCAATGGAAATGCAATGTTCACTTTATTGGTCAGCCCTTCCACCCCCTTTACATTTAATGCTTAAACAAAACACCCGTTAAGTAAAAGCGTACCAGCTCCTAGAGAGCAATATCTTTTAAAAAGACTTCCCGAGCAATTTGTGTGAGATGTTAAAATAATTCCCTGATGCGTCACCTGCTGACTACAATGCCCAGGAGACCCGTCATACTGGAAGAACATAATCGCCTCTGCAGCCAACGGAACGTCATCCAACAATGCTGAAAGCTTGTTGTCAAGAAAGTCTGTGGTCTCACAAGAAAATGCGTCAGTCTCATCAGTGTGGTGAAGAAACTCATGAATTTGGAATTCTGCGGTTAGAAAATCATCTTCGTATTCTCTATAATAAGCAGTAGAGTTTCCATTACAACAACCATACGCATACAACATATCTGCGAGAGGACACCATATTATCGGCTTTCTCGCCATTTCCAAATACACGTAGCATGCTTAACCGATAAAGAAGAATTGGCCAACAAATTACAGTCGCAGTCGAAAGATTCCGTAGTGTAATCTCAACAACAAATCACAACTTTATCTCCAAACGAAAACGGCTACCGATAGTTAATAAACCACTAGCACCTGGGCACCTTCTAAAATATTAACTATTTCTCTTAAAACGCCCTATACAGTATAGCCGAAGGACATATTCACTCTAGAAAAGTTTGTTTTTCTCAGAGCCTCTTCACACGAATACATCCATCACGACACTGTCAGCAGAAGCAGTACATGTCAGAAGAGATGGTGTCACTCCTGCGTCTAATGCTGTCGTTGGGCGCACCGCTGTCTCTTGTGCCTCTTAAAGGGAAGCCTTAACAACAGTCGCCCTGAGGACAGAGTTTGGTGCTCCATATGTCTTCGCGCTGTCCGTGTCGACACCTGTCATTCTGCAAACAGGCCCATTTCCTGACTCAAGGTTGGTGACTTGGCTGTACAGTCCTGCGTGGGCAAGCAAACAACTTGTCTGTCCTCTCTGGTGCTGGTCACTCAGAACCACTAAAATCTTGTGTTTAGTTGATTACGGCCCTCCTGAACCCACTGATCCCATTTTCGTACGAAAATTGTGGGACTTCAATCAATGCAAGCAGGAATATCGTGAAATGATATATCTCAGTCATGGAAGTACACGATCCTGCCGTTGTCAAATTCCGATATGTGCTGGTTGACGTTTTTCCTTCTTAAACGAGGCATAATACTATCTCCTCACAAACAAACGGCATTCAAATAAGATTCCTAAATGAGAAAAACGCTGCATTATCTTTCCTTGTGTACATAATGTAGATGGCATTGCTCATGCTTTTGTGCAGCTCCTCTGAAATACTAATCCTTAGCATACCAAAGCATATGGTACACTTCTTGTATATTCATGATCTCCTCCCAATCCCCCAGACCGATTTCAACCAAATTTGTCACACCCACAGCAAACTTCAAAAGTAGGTTGGGTTTATAATATATCAAACTAGCTAGTCTGACAACGCATGAACCTATGTTCAGTGTATGCAGCCTTTATAAACTGAAGATGGTCACTGTATGGTCGAAACCGGTTATGACTGTGTCATAAGAATGTGATTGCGTCTATAGATAAACAAATAATTTTTACTAAATAATCAGTCACTCATTCCATTGACAAAATGTCGTTTTTTCCAAAAGCAACAGACATTGACAGAACCTCTGTCTGCCGTTATGATGAATACATCAATTGTTCATGAAGTCCCCCCCTCCTCCCCCCAGATAAGAGAGTGAGACACGCCTTCTGCTGCTGCTGATCGTCGTACACTGGTCACAGGGGTTTCTTCCATCGAAAGTAACACACTCTGCTTATATCAGGCATGTGGACTGTGCGGGGACTTCCACTGTCAGACGCCAGGGTACCAGTGCCCCTCGCGCACTGGAAAGGTCTACCGAACAGCTTATCATAGGGTACTCCGCGCCGTGGATATTTTTCAGTATAAAGGGCACGGGCTAGCAGGCTAGGTCCATTTGATAAACCGTAGCAGAATAGAATGATATTTTCACTCTGCAGCGGAGTGTGCGCTGATATGAAACTTCCTGGCAGATTAAAAGTGTGTGCCGGACCGAGACTCGAACTCGGAACCTTTGCCTTTCACGGGCGGGCAAGTGCTCTACCAACTGAGCTATCTAAGCACGACACACGCCCCGTCCTCACAGCTTTACTTCTGCCAGTACCTCGTCTCCTACTTTCCAAAAGGTCCCGAGTTCGAGTCTCGGTCCGGCACACAGATTTAATCTGCCAGGAAGTTTCATATCAGCCCACAGTCCGCTGCAGAGTGAAAGTCTCATTCTGGAAACATCCCCCAGGCTGTGGCTAAGCCATGTCTCCGCAATATCCTTTCTTTCGGGAGTGCTAGTTCTACAAGTTTCGCAGAAGAGCTTCTGTAAAGTTTGGAAGATAGGAGACGAGGTACTGGCAGAAGTAAAGCTGTGAGAACTGGGCGTGAGTCGTGCTTGGGTAGCTCAGTTAGTAGAGCACTTGCCCGCGGGAGGCAAAGGTCCCGAGTTTGAGTCTCGGTCCGGCACAGTTTTAATCTGTCAGGAAGTTTCGTAGCAGAATATCTTATCCGCCATTTCACTTATTGAGTAGTAGGCTTCCATTGCTAACAAGTGGTGTAAGAGAGAAAAAGTAAATGTAGTACACCGTTCGTACGTACAAACAGCGCAATAACCGTACAGATGTAAGTGAATCCTTGTTTTGAGGAAGGTAAAACAGCATTACACGTACCCAGGGTTGACAGTTGTGTACAATAACGCACACAAACACGACGAAATCTAACGTAGTCTACAACACGACTCGAACCATACAACTGACTGCAGATCACCTAGTGGTAGGTAGAGTACATAAGACATAATATTACCCTGCTGACACATACGACGGATTACCAATGCAACGACTACGCAATCAAGCGTCGAGCAGCCCTCCCCACAGACACGTGTTTATCACGGAGAGTATGCTTTTCCCGACCCATATTTATTGGACTTACTTTTATTGTTTCGATGAGTTCTGCCACCTCTCAAAGTGTTCGACACTCTTTTGAACACCTTGTGTACACGGTGTCTCAGAAATGTTGCGACAAACTTGGAGGGGTTGTAGAGAATATGAGCCCGTGTCTGGAAACGTCATCCAACAGCGCTACAGGGCGCTCCAGTGCTCACTGGCTCCAGTGCCTGCCACTATGCCACCCTTCCTACAGTAAATGTGACTGTCGGACAATAGGTGGAATGTCTCACAATGTTCTTTGTTATTCAGTGATTGCGACTGATCGCCACGATCGTCAGAGGAGAAGATGGAGGTACCTGCCTCGTAGAAAGGCCCTCTAAAAAATCCAGTGCTTTTCAGTGCATGGAAAAAAACTACAAATGGAAACCTGTTCCGAAAACGTCATCCACCAAGGCAGCAGAGCATCGCATTCTTAAGAGTCAAGGTCTCAACACAGCAGATAGCTCCAACTTCTCATTTCGCTATCCAGGCAGTCGGTCGCGATCACCGAATAACAAACAACCTTCCGAGACGTTCCACCAACCGGCCGTAGGCGTAAAAAGTCAAGTTTGCTGCAGAAGGGATGACAAAGTGGGCGGCGCCGGTGCCTTTAACTTCGACGGTCTGTAGCATCGTTGGATGTCGTTTCCAGACATGGGTTCCTACACTCAGTTTGTTTCTCAAGATACCCTCAACAAAAGGTTCAAGTGGCTCTAAGCACTACGGGATTTAACATCGGAGGTCATCAATCCGCTAGACTTAGAACTACTTAAACCTAACTAACCTAAGGACATCACACACATCCATGCCCGAGGCAAGATTCGAACCTGCGACCGTAGCGGTCGCGCGGTTCCAGACTGTAGCGCCCAGAACCTCTCGGCCACTCCGGCCGGCTCAACGCTTCTGGGACATCCTGTGTATACAGGGTGTCTCTGCTAAGAATCGTCAGGAGCTATTTATCTGGTGTTTCATCAGACACTTGCAATTCTATTTCTGCATTGTGTAGTTGGAGTTAGACCAAACAAATAGTGCTCGTCACGTCTTCAGTGCGGCGCTCAGTGTGGACGGAGAGCGTCGGGCTGTTTCCCTCTCTAAACAAAATTATTTTATGCGCCAACTCGGCAGAATGGTCCCAGATTAGTCTCGTGCGATATTTGTTTTATTGATGTGTATTAAAAGGGACTGTGAACAGCAATGCAGCAGGATTCAGCAGCGGTGCATGCTTGGCGGTAGCTGTTAGCGAGGGCCAGGGAAGTACTGTCTCTGTTGGAGTACTCGTTATTCTTTGAGTCTTACTGTCCCTGTTAATACGTATCGAGAAAACAAATTTCGCACTAGACTAATTTAGGTCCGCTGTATCTAATGCGCATGCTAGATTCCACTTCAATAATCATTTTGTTTGCAACTGGAAACGAACCGATGCTTTTCGTCGACCCTGCGCGTCGCATGGAAGACATGGTGAGCACTATTTGTATCGGCTGACTCCACCTACACAATGTAAGACGGAAACTGCAAATATCTGCTGAAACGCCAGAGAAATTCGCATGACAGGTCTTACGAGAGGCAATATTTCCGGTATACCTGACATCAACTTATCAAAATGAGATTTTCACTCTGCAGCGGAGAGTGCGCTGATATGAAACTTCCTGACATATTAAAACTGTGTGCCGGACCGAGACTCGAATTCGCGACCTTTGCCTTTCGCGGGCAAGTGCTCTACCAACTGAGCTACCCAAGCACGACTCACGCCCCGTCCTCACAGCTTTACTTCTGCCAGTATCTCGTCTCCTACTTTCCAAACTTTACAGACGCTCTCTTGCGAACCCTGCAGAACTAGCACTCCTGGAAGAAAGGATGTTGCGGAGACATGGCTTAGTCACAGCCTGGGGGATGTTTCCAGAATGCGATTATCACTCTGCAGCGGAGTGTGCCCGCGAAAGGCAAAGGTCCCGATTTCGAGTCTCGGTCCTGCACACAGTTTTAATCTGCCAGGAAGTTTCATCAACTTATCAGTTTCTCGATCCTATGTACCAGTACATGATCAAGGAAACATTGCAACACTCCACCCCTACAATACAAGGTTTGTTTTTCTGTCATTTCGACATGCAGAGATGTCTCCTGCGATACAAATGGAGGACTATTTTAGATCCTGAATATTTTACCCGCGCAAATGCTATCGTCATCCAAGAATACAGTAGAGAAGCAAGTTGTCGCGAAATATAACGGGTGTACTTCCCCGTTGCTTTCATACGTGTCGCAGTACCAACATAACAAGAGCAGTTCGTCTACCGTTACAAGGTTAGCTCATTTTGTCACCCATTACTGCTGCCTATGAAACCACTGCATAGATTGTTACCCCATTTCTTAGTCTGACATAATACCCTTATTACGAGATTAAACATACAGTCTGGGACTATCTATATCCTCGAGGCATTCAAGTCTTCACACCGCATCAAAGTCAGGAGTTCGTAAGAAGTTTCATGTCGTAATCCGGAGAACTGAACATTGCCAATCTCCCCTTTATAATGACCGAAATTTTATGCATATGTTGAGTTTGTTCAGAAAATCATAGGATCCAGTTGTATCCATGGCAGAAATGTACCGTAGGACAGTACATAAATATTTATATCACAATTTTAAACTTCCAACTA
Source organism: Schistocerca gregaria (assembly GCF_023897955.1). Taxonomy (NCBI): domain Eukaryota; kingdom Metazoa; phylum Arthropoda; class Insecta; order Orthoptera; family Acrididae; genus Schistocerca; species Schistocerca gregaria. The sequence continues at coordinate 476,937,336 of NC_064926.1, forward strand.
GAAATATTACGAAATATCACTCCATTTTTAATAAATCAGTTTTATGACATTTTAATAAAAGACAGACTGAATCTAGCATAGATGTATACTTGCAGTCGATTCACAACTCACATATCGATATGATGCCGCAATGCCAAAGACCTCCACAACATCGTTGACTTTGAAACCATTGTGGTAGTACCGTGTTAGCCCATAGAGGGTACACTGACTATACATCGTCTGCACAATTATTTTAAAGCTTTTAATTGATATTTTATACAATTCCATTGTTGTAAAGAGATAGTATACATAATTATTTTTATGTTATTATTGTACTTTGTTTTTTTTACATTTTGACGATTATGCGAACCCATTTTATACTGACTGGTTGACGTGAGGTGGAGGGAGAAGAGGTAGGCGGAACATCTTCGTACTTACGCGTATGTTCGTCACTTGCTGGCATCAGTTGATATCACAGCAGCTGAGAAGAGTGCTCCACCTATCTTCTTCGAAGGATGCAGTGGGTATAACACGTGTTATTGTATGTTATCCTTATAAGCATTTTGTCTTATTTTATTGTAAATCTAGTAAGATTTCTATTACTTTATGAGCTAAATTACAGGTCTGATGATGGTCATGTGATATGACCGAAACCGGTCACCTATGTTCTTGTAACATATGTGGTGTGATTAAGACTGAATTTAAAAAACAAAAAATGACACTTCAAGGGCGGAGAATAAGTTATTGATTTTCAAGAACATTGTATTTAAATTCTCTTGTGGTGAAGTTTCTCCTTTAAGCCTTGTTCTAATACTTGAATCATCAGCAAATAAAATCGTTTATCCTTGTTCAACGTATACTGCCAGATCTTTTACAGTTACCAAGAACAACAGCGGACTCAATATTATCCTTGTGGTACACCTGCGGTGAATATTTCCGATTCCGAAGTTGCTTTAAGTGTTTGCACTTGCCCAGGCGACTTTGCCAATTCGTGTGACGTAACAGCCAACTGATTCCTCGCATCGGAGAAGGCCTCTTACAGGCCCTGAGATTCAAATCACACGCGCCGCGGGACCCTAACTGACTGGTACCGTTGCGACATTTGGCGTAATGTGCCACACGCCCCGTTCTGAGTAGCTGACGGGACACACATTTCAAAGCGTCCTCGCTCCGGCCGGAGGGAACTATTACAATTCCTGGCAGGCGCGGTTGCCCGTGGGCCTACCGTGCAAGCGGCACGCCGTCCGTGGATCACGAGAAGGAGCGGCGCCCGGCAAATCAGCCCTCCAGCGCTTCAGCAAGCTGAAGAAGCAAAGACAGACTATTTGTGTAGAATTTTCCAGTCTAATCCCGCTTCCGGGACTTAGCTGTTCTTTATTAAAGTGGACTTTCAGCGGTCATAAACTACATAGATTTTCGGCAATATAAAACTGTAACGTTTTTATTCAAAAAAATCTACTTCCTTGCGACAGTATTTTTCATACAGATTGAATCAAACCACGCACAGACAGGTTGTTAACATAAAACATGTTCCGTATTTTTTCAGGTGGTACTATGGACCAATAAACATGGGCACTAGAATGCGAAGCTTAGAAGCTATAAGCACTAGTTTATTTTCGATACTGAGAAATACATTTCTTCTGCTGCAAGTTCTTTACTTTCCATATTGTATGGACTGAAACATCAAAAAATGCTCGGTTATTTATTTATTTATTTATTTTGTGTATGGCAATACAGCGACAATATTTTATATAAGTACAACAATATGTAAACGAAATGTACAAAACAAAACAATGTGTAAATAGTACACTTGTAAAAAACAAGCAATAGCACAAAAGGATACAGTACAAACACTCAAGACAAAATAACACGTTAAAAGCTTGGCAAGCCTGACTAGAAACTCATTCATGAATTTAAAGCTCAATATCTAGATTGTACAGCCAATCCAAAGCAGAGGGTTTCACATATACACTCCTGGAAATTGAAATAAGAACACCGTGAATTCATTGTCCCAGGAAGGGGAAACTTTATTGACACATTCCTGGGGTCAGATACATCACATGATCACACTGACAGAACCACAGGCACATAGACACAGGCAACAGACATGCACAATGTCGGCACGAGTACAGTGTATATCCACCTTTCGCAGCAATGCAGGCTGCTATTCTCCCATGGAGACGATCGTAGAGATGCTGGATGTGGTCCTGTGGAACGGCTTACCATGCCATTTCCACCTGGCGCCTCAGTTGGACCAGCGTTCGTGCTGGACGTGCAGACCGCGTGAGACGACGCTTCATCCAGTCCCAAACATGCTCAATGGGGGACAGATCCGGAGATCTTGCTGGTCAGGGTAGTTGACTTACACCTTCTAGAGCACGTTGGGTGGCACGGGATATGTGCGGACGTGCATTGTCCTGTTGGAACAGCAAGTTCCCTTGCCGGTCTAGGAATGGTAGAACGATGGGTTCGATGACGGTTTGGATGTACCGTGCACTACTCAGTGTCTCCTCGACGATCACCAGAGGTGTACGGCCAGTGTAGGAGATCGCTCCCCACACCATGATGCCGCGTGTTGGCCCTGTGTGCCTCGGTCGTATGCAGTCCTGATTGTGGCGCTCACCTGCACGGCGCCAAACACGCATACGACTATCATTGGCACCAAGGCAGAAGCGACTCTCATCGCTGAAGACGACACGTCTCCATTCGTCCCTCCATTCACGCCTGTCGCGACACCACTGGAAGCGGGCTGCACGATGTTGGGGCGTGAGCGGAAGACGGCCTAACGGTGTGTGGGACCGTAGCCCAGCTTCATGGAGACGGTTGCGAATGGTCCTCGCCGATACCCCAGGAGCAACAGTGTCCCTAATTTGCTGGAAGTGGCGGTGCGGTCCCCTACGGCACTGCGTAGGATCCTACGGTCTTGGCGTGCATCCGAGCGTCGCTGCGGTCCGGTCCCAGGTCGACGGGCACGTGCACCTTCCGCCGACCACTGGCGACAACATCGATGTACTGTGGAGACCTCACGCCCCACGTGTTGAGCAATTCGGCGGTACGTCCACCCGGCCTCCCGCATGCCCACTATACGCCCTCGCTCAAAGTCCGTCAACTGCACATACGGTTCACGTGCACGCTGTCGCGGCATGCTACCAGTGTTAAAGACTGCGATGGAGCTCCGTATGCCACGGCAAACTGGCTGACACTGACGGCGGCGGTGCACAAATGCTGCGCAGCTAGCGCCATTCGACGGCCAACACCGCGGTTCCTGGTGTGTCCGCTGTGCTGTGCGTGTGATCATTGCTTGTATAGCCCTCTCGCAGTGTCCGGAGCAAGTATGGTGGGTCTGACACACCGGTGTCAATGTGTTCTTTTTTCCATTTCCAGGAGTGTATAACCTCAGAGACAGGTCCGGCGTATCTTCTTAAGGGGCATTCCTCAATAATATGGCGGACTTTCTGTTCTGGTGCTCCACAATCACAGGCTGGTGAGTCGCATAGACCCCACTTGTACTTATATGCATTGCATCTTGCATGGCCCGTTCTGATACCTTTTAATTTAGTCCAGGTACACCTCTTCAGGTCAAAGCCCGGTAATTCCAGAGTAGGATCTTGGGTACCTTGTTTATTAATTCCAGAATCATTCCAAAAGTGCCGCCATTGCTCCTTGAAGTCAGGTTGATGTTGTTGTGTATTAACCCATATAGGCTTCCGTGACTTCAAGCGGGTCGATGGTATTTCGTTCAAGACATCATGGATTGGTAGATTCTGTGGATAAACTGAGTCATGAATTTTGGACCACTCTCTTGCTGCTGCTTCTTGTCTTCTCAATTGTGGAGGTGGGATATTGTTTAGAGTATGCAGCCAAGGGACTGGGATGGATTTAATAGTAGCCGTTATTATCCTCATATACTCGTTCAACTGGACGTCTATTTTCTTAGTATGATTGCTCGAATGCCAGACAGCAGAGCAATATTCGGCAACAGGATATACCAGGGATATTGCGGAAGTACGTAAGGTGGATGCTTGAGGTCCCCAAGTCGAGTCAGCCAATTTTCTCAGGATGTTGTTGCGACTCTTTAGCTTTTGGCTTACGTTTTCTGGATGTTTTTTGTAAGTCAGGGAGCGGTCTAGTGTTATGCTAAGGTATTTGGGGATGAAGTTGTGTTTGACTCTTTGTTCACAGAAGTTCACATTCAGTTCCTGGTGGGCCATTTTATTGTTCAAGTGGAAAGCACATGGCCGAGTGGTTCTAGGCGCTACAGTCTGGAACCGCGCGACCGCTACGGTCGCAGGTTCGAATCCTGCTTCGGGCATGGATATGTGTGAATTCCTTAGGTTAGTTAGGTTTCAGTAGTTCTAAGTACTAGGAGAATGATGATCTCCGAAGTTAAGTCCAATAGTGCTCAGAGCCATTAGAACCATTTTGCCTTGGAAAGCACACACCTCAGTCTTGGTTCGATTAGGGCAGAGTCGCCATTTTTTATAATAGGAATTCAAGGACTCCAGATCTTCTGTGAGTACGCTCGCTCCTTCCCCAAGTGTTTTAGTTTGTACAACTAGTGCCAAATCATCGGCATAGCAAAATTACCTGCTGACTGTATTTGGCAAGTCGCTAATACATAAATTAAAAAGGGTTGGAGCCAACACAGATCCTTGAGGAAGGCCATTTTTTATTTTATACGATCTGCTGGTGTTGTGACCGATGCTCACTTTGAAAGACCTGTTCTTCAGCATATTGTTCATTAGGGTTGCCAGTTTTAAACTAGGTATGTGTCTCTTGAACTTAAGCATAAGACCCTGGAGCCACACAGTTTCGTATGCCGACGACAGATCAACAAAAACTGCACTTGACTTAATCCTCTTCTGGAATACGCTTTCTATATATGATGATAGGGCTAAAACTTGTTCGTAACAGCTGCGCTTGTTTCTGAAACCTGCCCTAAAACACATACCTTAAGGGCTAAGATAACTTGTTCATCTTCACTGCTGTGAAACGTATCTCTTCTACTGAATAAGTGCTCATAGCTCTTCACGCATGCATCTTAGACACCTTGTTTGCTTCACAGTTTTTTCTTGTTTTGATTCATTCTGCCACCTATGAATGTTCTTCGGTGGAGTTCTGCTTCATTCCGCATACTGTCGATTTCAAGACAATATTGTCTCATCTTCAGGTGCCGCTTGTTGTAGCATCATTCGCTTCTAACCTAAATTCTGCGATATGTGGTATGATGGAGACATATTGTGTTAAATTCGACAGTACATACATTAGATAAACATCAAAATAAAAAATGTAGCTGCAAGGTAACTGACTCTCATTAGAATCAATAAATAATAGCTGTTAATCATATGGATGTCCAGTACGTAGTCACCTTCCCTAAAATAAATCTGCACTACATCTACAGCCATGTTATTTTTATAGAAATTGTTTTTTGCATGAATGAAACGTCAGACCTGTTTTGCGTTTTGAGAAGGAAACAAGGAAGCAAAGAAGTTTTCGTAACTGACTGGTAAACAATGTACTGTCAGTACACATGAGTGTGTTAATTTTATGCTGTGATAAGCAAGAAAAAAATTCATAGATACTTATAATATTTTTATCACCTCAAATATTGGAATCGGTAAGTTAATCATTAGCTACTAAATTATTCCAGTTGTCAGTGATGATTTAGTTATCATCCAACTCCGATATCGTAAACTAGTGAATATGTAATGAATTATTTTGTTGTAGCATCATTGGATTACAATTTAAATTCTGCGGTATGATGAAGAATGCGAGACATCCATGGACCTCATGACCATAAACCGACAACAACGATTATTTTCATGTGCAGATGGAACAGCCACTAGTTGTCCATCATCAGAAACCATTGTCCTCGTGATAAAACGTTACGGGGGTATTGCGGTTGCACTAACATTGCCCGACCTCCTACGAAATCAATAATTTGCTAGTAGACGGTTAATTTACGAGGAACGCTGCTATACTGCGATAATTTGGGAATTTGAGTCCTGATGGCTGAAGCGGTTAAGGCAACGCAACATGTGAAACAGTAAATACGGATTCGAGTCCCGGACCGGCATAAATTTTCGCCATTGCATTACCACAATGCCCTGTGTGACTCGAAGTCACAAATTCCCATCCATCTTTTCCCTTTCTTTCCCCATTCTATGTTTCATATAAATGTATGCACGAGCCGCGTCATCAATAGTGGCGTCTGAGAGAACAGTCAGAAATCTAATACACACAGAGCAGAATTTACTGCAAGAGCGACAAGGAAATGTAATACACTCACGGAAGAGGTAGTTTACCAACACTTCTCAGATTCTTGAGTATTCCCGTCAGCCTGGGATGCTTGCGGTGTAGCATTGGCGCACGTAGAGAAGAAAGTTGAGAAGCTTTAGAAGAGAGGAATGTTTTCCACCGCGGATTCGTTTCGCAGCCGCAAGTACTTCGCAGAGACGGTCATCAAATTCCAGTGCCAGGCGTAACATGAGAGACGTTGTGCTAAAATTCAAAGGGCTTACTTACATGTAAAGTGATTCATATTACTTCTTCCCACGTACAACTCATAACATGATCATGGCGGGAAAATAAAAGAAACTGGAGCTCATACGGAACAGTAGGTATAACGTGTAAGGAAAAATGGATAATGTATCATACGTAAAGAAACAACAGGGAAAAATGAGAACAGAATACGAAGACAAAAGTGCTCGGATTAAAAATAGCGTAACGCAGGTGTGCTACCTTTCTTCATCTAAGAAACAATGGTAGAATTAAAAGATCATCATCATCATCATCATCATTTAAGACTGATTATGCCTTTCAGCGTTCAGTCTGGAGCTTAGCCCCCTTATAAAATTCCTCCATGATCCCCTATTCAGTGCTAACATTGGTGCCTCTTCTGATGTTAAACCTAATACTTCAAAATCATTCTTAACCGAATCCAGGTACCTTCTCCTTGGTCTGCCCCGACTCCTCCTACCCTCTACTGCTGAACCCATGAGTCTCTTGGGTAACCTTGTTTCCCCCATGCGTGTAACATGACCCCACCATCTAAGCCTGTTTGCCCTGACTGCTACATCTATAGAGTTCATTCCCAGTTTTTCTTTGATTTCCTCATTGTGACACCCTCCTGCCATTGTTCCCATCTACTAGTACTTGCAATCATCCTAGCTACTTTCTTATCCGTAACCTCAACCTTGTTGATAAGGTAACCTGAATCCACCCAGCTTTCGCTCCCATACAACGAAGTTGGTCGAAAGATTGAACGGTGCACCGATAACTTAGTCTTGGTACTGACTTTCTTCTTACAGAAGAGAGTAGATCGTAGCTGAGCGCTCACTGCATTAGCTTTGCTACACCTCGCTTCCAGTTCTTTCACTATGTTGCCATCCTGTGAGAATATGCATCCTAAGTACTTGAAACTGTCCACCTGTTCTAACTTTGTTCCTCCTATTTGGCACTCAATCCGTTTATATTTCTTTCCCACTGACATTACTTTCGTTTTGGAGATGCTTATCTTCATACCATAGTCCTTACATTTCTGATCTAGCTCTGAAATATTACTTTGCAAACTTTCAATCGAATCTGCCATCACAACTAAGTCATCGGCATATGCAAGTCTAGTAGTAGTAGTAGTAGAGGGGTTTTGGGCGCACGACAGCAAGGTCTTCAGCGCCCGTTTAGTAACTTAGTGAGACGAGTGTCAAGAAAAATCCCAGAACAGGAATATAAAACGGAACAGAAAACATGGGTAACAATCGTTGAAAAACATGTGCTCACCCACACCAAAGCGTGGGATGAAGCAGAGCGTCAGCAGTAAAACATGGACAACACAAGAAGAAAATGATAGAGGAAGCTAAAACAATGTAGCAGATGGAAGTGGCTGGCTGACCGCAAGGAAAAAAGGGGAGGAGTCAGCCACTCTGCAATACACTAAAACCTCCAGCCTAAAATTTTAGGCCAGAGTCCAGACACATCACAAAAGTTAAAAACCCTAGACACACACGTCTCATCATTAGCTAAAACACAAGGCAGATCCCCAACAACTTGTGCTTCTGCCCGTGCATCACGGCATAAAATGCAGTCTGTTAAAATATGCCGGACAGAGATGTGCACACCACAAGCATCACAAAACGGTAGATCCTCCCGCCGTAATAAAACGCTATGTGTGAGAGGACAGTGCCCGATCCGAAGACGTGTGAGGGCTACCTCCTCCCGCCTGAGCAACCGGCAGGAGGAACGCCACGGCCGAGTGGTTGACTTTATCAACCGCAGTTTATTGGCCGTCACCGCCAGCCATTCGTCCTCCCACAACTCCATGCACTTCCTGTGGAGTGCAGCGATGACTGCCTGCAAGGGAATAGGACACTGGACCACATCCTGCTCTCTGCAGGCCTCCTTGGCAGCCCGATCGGCTTGTTCATTGCCCCAGATGCCAACATGACCAGGCACCCAGCAGAAGGATACTTCCGTACCCCGCCGTTGGAGCAATTACAGTTGGTCATGTATCAGCTGGACCATCGCCTCAGTCGGGTACAGGTTCTGCAGTGATTGTAGGGCACTAAGAGAATCGGAGCAGAGAAGAAATCGATCGCTCCGAACATGATTCATCCGCTCCAGTGCCTTCAGGATCTCGTGGAGCTCCGCTGCGAAAACGCTATATTCAGCAGGGAGGCGAATCCGGGTAACTTGATCAGGGAACACTACAGAACAGCCAAGGAGCCATCAGTGTACACGACAGTGAAACCCTGATGCACATCTAAAATGTTAAAAAACAGACATTGGAATGTAAAATCTGGTGTGCGATCTTTCTTAAAACTAGTCAAATCTAAAATAAGTTGGGGTCCCCGGAGGAGCCAAGGTGGGGATCTGCTCCAACCGCGACGCAAAACACGAAGACCAGCCATAGACATCGCAACGAGGCAATCCTGTGCGCGAATCCCATAGGGCTGCGTCGCACGTTGCCGGTCATGAAATAACTGTGCCAGAGGAGGCTGGGCAATGGCGGGGTGTGCAGGGGTGTATGGTGTGGACAAAGTTTTATACGCCTGGCGCACTGTAAGTAGCCGTCGTCGCAAAGGAAGTGGCGGTTCACCAGCCTCTGCACAGAGGCTTGGTATGGGGCTAGTTCGGAATGCCCCAGTGGCCAACCGAAGCCCTTCATGGTGCACAACGTCCAACATCTTTAAGTAAGAAGGCCTCGCAGACCCATACACCGTGTACCCATAATCGAGCCGAGATCGCACAAACGCCCTGTAAAACTGGAGCAGACAAGTCCTGTCAGCTCCCCATGTACTGTGGCTAAGACATTTTAACATACTATACTTAAAGCCTTAAGCGACCGCCGTTTCAGGTCTTTAAGATGAGGTAACCACGTGAGCTTCGAGTCAAAAATGATCCCCAGAAACCTCACAGTGTCCCTCATCCGCAACTGAGGAAAGGATAAAAGCGAACGAGAACGGTTAAAAAGAACACATACAGACTGCTCGGTGGAAAACTTAAAACCACTCTTCCGCGCCCAGTCATCCAAACGTCTAATCGTAAGTTGCAACTGACGAGTTGTCGTTGCAAGGCTTGAAGAAGAGCAAAACAAAGAGAAATCATCCACAAACAAAGAACACTGGACAGGACTTTTCACTATGGACGTAATGCTATTAATAGCGATGGCAAAGAGAGTCACACTTAAAACGCTACCCTGAGGGACACCGTTCTCCTGCTCAAAGGATCAGACAGGACGTCACCAATTCGGTATCGAAAATATCGTGGCGAGAGGAAAGACTGAATAAAAAGAGGAAGACAACCCCGAAAACCCCATTCGTGAAGTTGCTCCAGCATGAGACGCCTCCAAGTGGTATCGTAGGCCTTCTCAATGTCAAAAAATACACCTAGAGGGTGATGACGGCGTAGGGAAGCTTGTTGTATAGCCGCCTCCAGTAGGGCCAGGTTTTCGAAGGTGGAACGAAACCTCCTGAACCCACACTGAAAGCGACTAAGGAGTTGCCGGGATTGTAACATCCAGACAAGGCGGCGGTTGACCATCCGCTCCAAGGTCTTCCTTATGCAACTAGTGAGGGCAAGACTACGGTAGCTACTCGGGCTCGTGCGGTCTTTCCCAGGTTTTAAAAAAGGGATTAAAAGTGCCTCACGCCACGCGTTAGGAAAGTGACCCGACGCCCAAATTCCATTAAAAAGTGCGAGGAGGATTTCTTTGTTGCGCATTGTGAGGTGCCATAGCATACTGTAATGGACCCTGTCGTGACCAGGGGATGTGTCACTAGCTCCAGACAATGCAGAATCCAGCTCCCACATAGAAAATGGGCAGTTGTAAACTTCATGAGAGGTAGACTGGAAGTCCAGACTACATCTCTCAGCAACGGCCCTATGGCGCTGGAAACCCGGATCCTGACTGGTTGTTGCAGTAACTGTGGCAAAATACGCTGCCATAGTCTGGGCAATGTCTCGCGGATCCGTGTGGAGAGTGCCGTTATTCATTACAGCAGCTATGGGACACCTCCCTCCTCTGCCAGAAATTCTCCTGATGGTCTCCCACACAATGGTACTTTTGGTGGAACGATTAATGGTGTTCAGGAACTGTTGCCATGACCTCTTCTTGCTCTCACGAATAATGCGGCGATACCTTGCCCTCGCCACCCGAAATACTGCAAGATTCTCAGCAGTCGGCCGAGACTTGAACCGACGCAGAGCCGCACGCCTGGTCCTGATTGCAGAGCGGCAGTCGGCACTCCACCAAGGCACAGGTGGCCTCTTCCGGGGGCCCATGGACTGTGGAATGGCTGCTGCAGCGGCGTGGTGGACCGTTTCGGTAATATGATCCACCCACACCTCAACAGTCGCACAGTGTTCGAATTGGGCCAACTGGCTATAAAGTGTCCAGTCAGCTCCACTGAGCACCCCTCGTGGTGGTCTCCTTTTGGGGCCCACTCCATCTGGCAGGTGAATCCAGATGGGGAGATGATCACTGCCATGCAAGCCAGCGACCAGTTCCCAGTGAGCACTGGCGGCAAGAGTTGGAGAGCAAAGCGAGAGATCAATGGCAGAGAACGACCCAGTTGCTGTGCAGAAATGAGTACTCTGTCCTCCATTGAGCAAGTAGGCACAGCATGACAGGAAAAGTCTCTCAGTTGCTCTACCCCTGGGGCAGGTAATTGCAGAGCCCCAAAGCACATTGTGGGCATTAAAATCACCACAAATAATGAATGGTTGGGGGAGCTGTGTAAGAAGGTCGGTGAGGGCCACTTCATCAAGTGCGTCATGTGGGGGCAAGTAAACTGAACAGACAGTCAATGGATGACGTACTTGCACAGACACAGCGACAGCCTGTAAAGTCGTTATAAGCGAGAGAGGCGATGAGTGGTAGTCCGTCCTGATGAAGATACCTACACCTCCTCTAGCTCTCTCTCCACGCAGGTCGTCCTTTTTGTGGAGTGTATAGCCTCACAGCTCAGAGGAGTATGAGGGATGGAAATAAGTCTCCTGGAGACAGAGACACAGTGGTCTACCCTGAGAGAGTAGACGAAGTTCCTCCACATGCGTCCTGAACCCTTGCAAGTTCCACTGAAGTATGGGAGCCATCTATGTTGGGGGTAGCACCTTCATCCTGTCTCTCCGACGGGGCGAGGAGACCGCTGCAGGTGGAGGGGCAGGTGTGGGGTGAGCTGATTTCCCCACACATACGTCGTATTCCATCAACTCTGGGGAAGAGTCAGATGAAGCCTCACGTAAAACAACATCTGCATGGTCAGACGGTTTACCACTGGATTTGACCCGGTGTTGCTGTGGTACAGGAGCTTTCTGTGGTTTGGTGGGCTTTGGGGCAGCTGATGTGGGAGTGGTAATTGGCGCACTGGGATTGGGAACAGCCTCAGCTGTTAGAGGCGATAGGGGCTGGCCCAAGTTCGCCACTATACCCTTGTCTGTCGTTCGAGTAGGGGCTACCGACTCTGAAACACTGGCTGTGTTGCAAGTGCACTGACAGCTGCAGGTGTTAGTGTCAACACCCACCAACTCGGTCCGCATTGAGGCATCGACTTTTGGAGTAGGCTCCTGAACCAGGGATGCGAAAGATGTAGCAAATGTGGGAGGTTGCATCGACTTATAGATCTTCTTGTCCTCACCATAGGGGATTCGCTTGGTTGTTTTGATTTCCTGGACTTTGCGTTCCTCTAAAAATATTCGGCAGTCCCTACTCCAAACAGGGTGGTTCCCAGAGCAATTAATACATTTAGCCGGAGACGAGCAACCAACTCCTTCATGAGCAGATTTACCATAGTTGCCACAAGTCGCTTCGCCGTTACATCCTAAGGTGGTATGCTCAAAACGCTGGCATTTAAAACTGCGCATTGGGGTCGGGAAATAAGGCCTCACACTAAGGCGAAGGAAGCCAGCTTTAACATGTTCAGGAAGTTTTGTGCTACTGAAGGTCAGAATAAAGGAGTCGGATTTGGCAAGATTGCCATCAACCCTCTTCATGATGTGTTGGACATCAACGATACCTTCTGGAGCCCATTCACGTTGCAGTTCGTCCTTGGGAATGTCAACTAGATCCCGGCATGTCACAACACCTTTGCTGTAGTTCAAGGTTCTGTGCAATTCATTGTCTATGGCATACTCTCCAAGACATTTAGCAGACTGGAGGTTACTTGCTTGCTGGGAAGTGGAAGTTTCCACTAGCAAGGTCCCATTACGTAAGCGCTTCACCGATTTCAAGGAGCCACAGATGCCCTCCAATCCCTTTTGTATATAGAAGGGCGAAACCTTCTCGAAACTACCCTCCTTCCGTTTCACAATGAGAAACACATTCTGAGCACCAGAATGCATCATGTTACTAAAGACTTCACTTGTCAAAGATGTGCTGCAGTCAGGGGGACTGACTGCACGAGCCCTCTTCAGAGACTGGGTGTCAGAACCCTCCAGCGGCCCACCCTTTCCGCTGGGAGGAAGAAAAGAGGATTTCGAAGGATCCATCTCGGTCCCACGAGCAGCTAGGGAACTAGAAGTCCACCTAGACAGAGCCCCGCGTGCCTAGGTAAGCCTTATACAACTGAGGTGCGGCAGGTTCCCCAGAGGTTGCCCGCTAATGACTGTTCCACCTCAACAGCCATGGATCTCATCGGCGAGCAGCACACCTTGAGATTGAGGGGTTGTTTATAGAGGTTTATTCCATCCTCGCGATCCGGGCGGCCAAGCCAAGATCCCCACTCACTGAGACACACAACATTCCACCGCCGCGCCGCACGGTGGTCGTTGAAGCATGCCCAGAGCTTACGGTGACAGGGGACTGGGGCGCTTACCAGTCCCCAGCTCAGGAACCCCGGGGTCGCCAAGCCCGTACCCAGCAGATGAATGCTGAGCCCCTGGGGGGGGGGGGGGTATGCAAGTCTGCTTACTTTGTGTTCATATATCTTAATCTCACCCAGCCAGTCTATTGTTTTCAACATATGATCCATAAATAATATGAACAACAGTGGAGACAGGTTGCAGCCTTGTCATACCCCTGAAACTACTCTGAACCATGAACTCAATTTACCGTCAACTCTAACTGCTGCCTGACTATCCATGTAAAGACCTTTAATTGCTTGCAGAAGTTTGCCTCCTATTCCATAATCTCGTAGAACAGACAATAACTTCCTCCTAGGAACCCGGTCATATGCTTTTTCTAGATCTATAAAGCATAGATATAATTCCCTGTTCCACTCATAACACTTCTCCATTATTTGCCGCAAGCTAAAGATCTGGTCCTGACAACCTCTAAGAGGCCTAAACCCACACTAATTTTCATCCAATTGGTCCTCAACTAATACTCGCACTTTCCTTTCAACAATACCTGAGAAGATTTTACCCACAACGCTGATTAAGGAGATACCTCTGTAGTTGTTACAATCTTTTCTGTTTCCATGTTTAAAGATTGGTGTAATTACTGCTTTTGTCCAGTCTGATGGAACCTGTCCCGACTCCCAGGTTATTTCAATTATCCTGTGTAGCCACTTAAGACCTGACATTCCACTGTATTTGATGAGTTCCGACTTAATTTCATCCACCCCAGCTGCTTTATATCACTGCAATCTATTGACCATTTTCTCCACTTCCTCAAATGTGATCCTATTTCCATCATCATTCCTATCCCATTCTACATCGAAATCTGAAACATTGCTGATCGTATTTTCACCTACATTGAGCAACTCTTCAAAAAATTCCCTCCATCTGCCCAAGGCATCCACAGGATTCACCAGCAGTTTTCCTGACCTGTCCAAAATACTTGTCATTTCCTTCTTACCTCCCTTTCGAAGACTGCTAATTACACTCCAGAATGGTTTTCCAGCAGCATGACCCAAAGTCTCCAACCTGTTTCCAAAGTCTTCCCAAGATTTCTTCTTGGATGCTGCAATTATCTGTTTGGCTTTGTTGCTTTCTTCAACATAACTGTCTCTGTCTACCTGAGTTCTAGTATGTAGACATTTTTGATACGCCTTCTTTTTCCTTTTACAGGCTGCCTTGACTGTGTCAGTCCACCAAGCTGTTTGCTTCATCCTACTTTTACACACTATTGTTCCAAGACATTCTTTAGCCACTTCTAGTACTGTGTCCCTGTACCTTGTCCATTCCTTTTCCAATGACTGTAATTGACTACATTCAACTAACTGGTACCTTTCTGAGATCGCTGTTATGTACTTGTGCCTGAATTCCTTATCCTGAAGTTTTTCCACTCTTATCCTCCTACATATGGACCTGACCTCCTGCACTTTCGGCCTCACAATCCCAATTTCACTGCAGATTAAATAATGATCAGTGTCATCAAAGAATCCCCTGAATACACGTATGTCCCTCACAGCCTTCCTGAATTCCTGATCTTGTATTATACAGGCAATGGCAGATCTGGTTCCCCTGCCTTCCCAAGTATACCGGTGAATGTTCTTATGTTTAAAAGAGGAGTTTGTGATTACTAAACCCATACTGGCACAGAAATCCAAGAGTTGTTTCCCGTTCCTGTTGGCCTCCATATCCTCTCCAAATTTACCCATAACCGTTTCATACTCTTCTGTTCGATTTCCAACCCTGGCATTAAAATCACCCATGAGCAGAACACTGTCCTTGTTCTTTACTCTAACAACTACATCACTGAGTGCCTCATAAAAACTACCCATCTTATCTTGATCTGTCCCTTCACAATGCGAATATACTGACACAATCCTAATTTTCTTGCTAGACACTGTCAAATCTATCCACATCAGTCGTTCGTTTACATACCTTATTGCAACTACGCTGGGTTCCAATTCTTTCCTGATGTAAAGCCCTACACCCCATTGTGCCATTCCTGCTTTGACTCTTGACAGGTAGACCTTGTATTCTCCCACTTCCTTTTCTTTCTCACCCCTTACCCGAATGTCACTAACAGCTAAAACGTCCAGCCCCATCTTACTTGCAGCCTCTGCCAGCTCTACTTTCTTCCCTGAGTAGCCCCCATTGATATTAATAGCTCCCCACCTCATTACCATTTGTTTGCCAAGTCGTATCTTAGGAGTCCCTGGTTTGAAAGTTAGAGGTGGGACTCCAATTGAGGAGTAAGCATACCAGCGATAAGATTCGCTAGTGACAATGTCATTTTCAGAGAACGTGTTGTGTCGGATGAAATGAGTGTCGGCGGCACGTTGCTTGGCACTCTTGATACGGCTCTTGCAGGATCGCGCGAAGCCCAGGCTGCGAATTTTATTTTACCTCGTCTGTCGTTGCAAATCTTTGTTCTCTCAACGGGATTTTCAACTTTGGAAATAAAAAAGTCTCATCACCAGTTATGATTCTGTTAAGGAACATCTCGTTCTCATTTGCGTAATCCAAAAGCTCTTCACAGATTGCGACACGAAGGTTTTTCTGGTTTTGATTCGCTCGTAGAGGGACGATATTGGCGGCAACACGATTTATTACAAGATGCTGAAATGCTACATTCTTCTGAAATCTCTCGAAAAGTCAGTCTACGATTGGCAAGCACAATTTCGTTGACTTTCCTGGCATGAGCGTCGTCGGTGGATGCTGAAGGGCGTCCTGAACAATGGTCGTCTATAACTTCCTTCCGGCCATTTTTAAACCGTGTGAACCATTCGTAACACCGAGTACGGCTTCAGCACTCATCACCGTAGGCTTCCTGCATCATTTTATGTGTCTGTGTAAAAGTTTTCTTGAGTTTCACGCAAAATTTAATACAGGCGCGCTGCTCCTCTAACCCTGCTATCTCGAAATTCTCAAATTGTGCGGCACAACGATCTCCTCAATACAGCACTGAACTACAAGTAACACACGTAAAACAATAAAACTTCAGACAGTTACACATTAAACACCAGCGTGTGCAGGGATGCCAACCGCATTTCGCTCCGACGCACCACTGGCGCGAATTTACGAATGTTCCAGAATTTTTTGAACACGACTCGTACTTCGAACAAGTCATTGCCACCTGAATGTCCTGGCGTATTTGGTCCTGTCACTGAACACTAACATATCACTTGATGCAGTTCAAGATAATAGTTTTAGTTTCTCCTCTCAAAGTACAGTTTTCTATAATCTTTTCTGCATAGTCTGCTTATTACAACTCTCGCACTCGTGACTGTAGAGAGGATATGCTGTCGTCTTCGGCGATGACTGGACTGAACCTCGCTCCACTCTGCCTCAAGTATGCATGCTGCAGCGGTGGCGCGTGGAATTCTTGATGGAGAGTCTACGCCAACGTTCCTCAATCGTTGTTCCTTCCGTCAGCGACTGTGCTGATTTGCGGTTCAGTCGCGAGGTACCAACCTTCCCTTGCGACCTCGTTCTTCGAACGACACCACGAACTGCAGGATCTGTGGAACGGAATGAACAGGCTAATGGGCACAGAATGAGGCCGAGAGTAAACCAAATTAAGACGAAAGTATCGAATAGTGGCAGACATAAGATTAGCGCCGAAGCTAACGACGAAATTGATGACTACTTAGAAAACGAGGTGAAGGATTTGTAGTTGTCTGAATTAAACGAGGGTTGTCCATAAAGTAAGTTCCGATCGGTCACGAAATGGGCACCACAGTGAAAACTCGATGAATCTTTGCACAGATGTGTCTCTAGTATGACCGTCGATCGCATCAAGGCTCTCTTATCAGTTGTGAGAGTACTATGAACGAGTAAAGGTGCCTAGAACAACGGTGTCTCGCGCCAAGTAGGAGGGCCCGCTGAGAGGCTTCGCCTTAATGAATGCAGCCCACCTAACACAACTGCCGTGCACTTCCTTCTTCATGGCAATTCTCAGCCGCACTCTGCAGGGGCAGTGAAGACGCTCCTGCAGCCTTTGCAATGCGAAGTGTTCGATCACCCACAACACAGCCCTAATTGGCTCGTCCTGAGTATCACCTCTGCTCACATGAAACCCTGGATACGAAGACAACACTTGGGCGCAGGCTACGCGCTATAGACCAGCGTAGAGAATTATCGGAAAGCACAGGCGGCTGCCTTCTACGACGATGGTGTTGGAAATTTGGTATAACGCTCCGACAAATGTCTAAGTCGGAGCGGCGACTATATAGAGAAGTATCTGGAAAGTGTAGCTAACTCTTGCAAATAAAATGTTTCTGATTTTGACTGTGGTTTCCAATTAGCGACCGATCGGAACTTACTTTCTGGACAACCCTCGTATACTCTACATCACAAGGTTGTTATATTCTCGGTAAGGTGTTACAACCAGTGTAGGCCATTTTCAGATCTACAGACGAACGTAAAAAATTAAAATTAGCTATGTGTTACATGTAATAAATGTATGGGCCAGCAAAGTAAAGTAAGTGAAACAGGCTATAAACGAATCTATCTGGTCTGAGATGGACAGTTTTCCTGCTGAAAGATGCCACCGGTTTCAGGGAAGACATTCAGCATTAAGGGATGCAGGTGGTCTGCAGTAGATTTCTAGCACAGCTTCTATAGAAGCCCAGTTGAAAGGCTTCCACAGTATAACACTGCACCCGATGGCATGGTGCATGTTTCGAGCAGCCAGTCTCCTGAATGACGCCCTATCCGCACGTAAACATCGACCTGCTGCAACGAGAAACTGAATCATCCGACCAGCGACACGTTTCCACTGATTCATAGTCCGATCTCGATTGTCCCCAGCCCTCTGCAGTCGTAATAGACGATGTCGTCGGGTAATCATGGGAGCGTGTAGGAGTCGTCTTCTGCAGAGCCCCATGTTCAGTAACGTGCGTTGAATGGTGTGATCTGAAAAACTTGTGCGTGCACTAGCAATCTTCTTTGGCGTCAGATATGCCACAGACCGTCGCCTATGTTTTACAGAGCGGTCAAACCAATACGTCTCTGCTACTCTTATACAGAGTGTTAAAGATGAAAGTGCAGATATTTTATTGGTGACTGAGCACAATGTACAGAACAACATATGTCAGTATTTATTTCATTTCCAGACTAATAATTATGGCTATTAGGAGTGGTATGTTTTTAGGTTGGTTACTACCTCCTACTACATGTGATAAGAGCTAGCCATTAATGCTTGTTTTCCCCTGGGTGTTGAAGTGTGGATGCGCAGACGTGAAACTGAAAGGCGTAGTCCATTTTATGCTGCGAATACAAACATTCAAACAACACCAGGTAGTATATTTAAAAATGGAATAAGATACTGTATTTAAACTTATGTTATGGGTCTGGCTATAGTCGAGGTATGAAATGTGTTGGATGGTACAACACTCCCCCATACTTGATTGGGGTCACATTACTGCAGTCGTAACGTTCACTTCCTGCACAGTTTTTGGCCATGAGTATAGCGCAGATTTTGGTTCCTATATACTACATGGTTCGCGAGAGTGACGTGCCTAGTCAGTGTCAGGTGACGACACAAAAGGTACCTGACCGCATCTGCATTTTACTGCAACAGTCATTCTGCGATTTCAGATACTACCACCACCCATGAAGAGAACCCAGTGTCATTAACAAAGGTTCCATTACAGGTTTTCTCTTGTCCACCTTCTTCACACAGAATGGTATTGGAGTAATTTGACTTTGAGCACCAAGAGGCACTCTCCTGAACTACACTGCCAGTGCATGTTTATTTTTATTTACATTACGCAGGTGGCTGTGGTCGAAAGAGTTTCGAGAACGAGTAATTAATACAATAGAAGTAGAAAATGCACATCGTGGCCGCAGTGAAAAACGTTTTTGAGCATTTTACTTGCCTTGTCGAAAACCGATCTCTTCCTCCCAGAGTAGCATTCACACAAAACGTCGTCGATTATTTGTTGAATGTGTTCCAATCTTTATACCGCCATAATTTTTTTACCTCTGCAGGTCCCTGTGGCTACATGGAAGATATTCCGCCATGTCTTAATGCATGTCTTCACATTGCGTCTTTTCTCCTGGTCAGCGTTTTCTGTATCCGTCGTAGAGAAATGTTACTGTTTCCCCCTTGCTAATCCACGGTTCCAGTACCGATGTCCTGATGTTTCGTATTGAACTAAAAATTTTCGAATATTTTCTATCGATACCAACATTAAACAAATCGAAACAAAACTGTCCATATTTACCATCCTTATTCCGTCTGGTTCACTGCTTTGATACGAACTGTGGTGACTTCATATCATTTGCCAACGTCTTCATACCAAGCACCGCTTGTAACCGACATCCTCAGTTACTTGCCGCATATAAGCAAATCTCTGTCTCCTCCAGAGCAGTTTTTACCTTTTACATCTGCCTGTGGTACCATGAAAGTTATTCCCTGAAGTCTTTAGACATGTTCTATCATGTCCTATCTTCTAGTCAGTGATTTCCATACATTCCCTTCTTCGCCGAATCTGTGGATGGATGGATGGAGAGGGTTTTAAGAGCGCACGACGGCAAGGTCTTCAGATTGAGACAGTAACAGATTGAGACTGGTGTGAAGAAAACTCACAACAATAAGATAAAACAAAACATAAGACACAGGAAACAAGCTTGGAAAAATATGTGCCTACCCATACGGAAGCGTGGGATGAAGCATGCCGCCAGCAGTAAAACATGGACAACCCAGGAAGAAAGTGGTAGAGGGAGCTAAAAGAATATAGCAGATGGAAGTGGCTGATTCTGTGTAGGACTTCTTCATTTCTGACATTATCATTATACTTAGTTGCAAGAATCCTTGTGCAGTATCACACCTCAGATGCTTCTATTCTCTTCTTTTCCAGTTTTTCCACAGTCCATTATTCACTTCCATACGAACAGTGCTGCAGACCTACGTACTCAGTAATTTGTTCCTCAAATCAGCCTTTTAATGCCAAATTCCGCCGTGTGACAAGCCATGAAAACTGTGGCTCACTAAGAGACGAAACAAAACTTGTGGGCTGTCATTATCGTCAACATAGAGACATCAAATGCAACACAGCTAATCAAAGTTTCAGAGTTTTCTTTCAGTGAATTCTCCACATAATGATTATGATGATATGTTGTGAGTAAAGTAATACTGAAATGATCAATTCATGCCATCGTTCTGATTTTTCTTCTGTTTCTAGACCTTTGACGAATAACGAAATCTATATACGTATAAAGCAGCATGTACATATGTAAGTATGTATACTGTATGTGTGTATGTGTCTGCTCCCAAATATCTGGATCGATTTCACCAAATTTGGCACATAAATAGCAAACGTGAGGCGTATTGACACTGTGGAGTTTATAACCCATTAGCTACATTATAAGTGGAGATACGAGAAACACGGTGTTTTTTCAGCCCATGCCATACAGGCTGTCCTGCACAAAAGGTGTGTTGTGTAGCAATAATATGAGGCAGAGAGAAGGGGACAGGAGGAGACTGGCAGAGAGGTTGGGGGAAAAAGAGAAATAGAGAGGAAGGTGGACGAATTGAGCAGAGAAGGGGTTGATGACGAGATGGGTCAGAAAGAGGGGAGAGGAGGCAGAGAAGGCAGAAGAATACTGACAGAGAAATGAGGAAATGAGGAGGTAATCGAAGTGAGGTAATGAGAAGATGGGTAGAGTGGGAGGAGGAGGGGATGGGCGACGAGCAGAAGGATGAGGAGATGTGTGAAATACATATGTCATATGTGGGTACGCTCCATGCTAAAGGCTAGGGAAATACTAAATTTATAACTACTATAGATCATACACCCATCTCTGTAGCCAGAGTCACAAATGCATACTAGTACGATAGTGCTCGATTCAGAAACATAATGGTTCTAATCCTGCTAGTGTAAAATTTTCATTGCCAGCATTTCACCAGCAAAAGCAAGGAGAGGTGTTGGGATAACATTCCTGATCACCAGTCGTTGCACGTGGATTAAAATCCAAACTTCTCTGCACGTCTCATGAAGTGAAGGCATGTGAAACTCTTGCTGGCGAATTGTCTATTGGATGGGAATGTTAAGCCTGGCAGTTCCTTTAGAGCTATCCAAGAGGAGCAGGCTTTGTGTCGGCACCTGGTTTCACCCTCTCCCTTCTGTTCATCCATAACAATAGAAACACACCACTACACTGTACAAGCAGTCAGCACAGTCATCCACATGATGTAGATACACGCACAGCACTACATAACAGGCAGGGAAGGCAATAAAACCACCTTGACCAGGAACTAGCCTAGAATGGCTGTGTGTGTGTGTGTGTGTGTAAAATAAAACTGAATATCAATAACATTGCAGAAATAATAGTGACCCAACCACCATGTACACATTATGGGAAAACACCTTTTTTGTTGTGCATAACTGGATGTTAACGCAGAACAGGGAATCAGCGATCATAAAGCGGTTACAGAATCGGTGATTTCAGCAGTAAATAGAAATATTAAAAAAGCTAGAAAGATTTTTCTGTTTAGCAAAAGTGACAAAAAGCAGATTTCAGAGTACTTAACGACTGAACACAAAAGTTTTATCTCAAGTACAGATAGTGTTAAGGATCTGTGGACAAAGTTCAAAACCACCATACAATATGCATTAGATGAGTATGTGCCAAGCAAGATCGTAAGAGATGGAAAAGAGCCGCCGTGGACAACAACCGAGTCCGAAAACTGCTACGGAAGTAAGGGAACTTCACAGCAAACATAAACATAGCCGAAGCCTTGCAAACAAACAAAAATTACACGAAGCGAAATGTCGTGTGAGGAGGGTTATGCGAGAGGCGTTCAACGAATTCGAAAGTAAAGTTCTGTGTACTGACTTGGCAGAAAATCCTAAGAAATTTTGGTCTTATGTCACAGCGGTAGGTGGATCAAAACAAAATGTCCAGACACTCTGTGACCAAAGTGGTACTGAAACAGAGGATGACAGACTTAAGGCCGAAATACTAAATGTCGTTTTCCAAAGCTGTTTCACAGAGGAAGACTGCACTGTAGTTCCTTCTCTAGATTGTAGCATAGATGACAAAGTGGTAGATATCGAAATAGATGACAAAGGGATTGAAAAACAATTAAAATAGCTCAAAAGAGGAAAGGCCGCTGGACCTGATGGGATACCAGTTCCATTTTACACAGAGTACGCGAAGGAACTCCCCCCCCCCCCCCCCCCCCTTCTTGTAGCGGTGTTACGTAGGTCTCTAGAAGAGCGTAGCGTTCCAAAAGATTGGAAAAGGGCACAGGTCATCCCCGTTTTCAAAAAGGGACATCAAACAGATGTGCAGAACTCTAACGTCGA